>NC_089793.1:28127823-28135323 GCF_040412425.1 Macrobrachium rosenbergii | reverse complement strand
CTTCATAACCTGAGCCTACAAAGTTTTACGGCCTTACTTAGGCCATAATGATATTGATGAATCTTCTATAATTAGTCTATTAAAACGCCGTAAAGCGTTCGTGTTTAGTTCATGTACGGTATCGGTAAATAAAAGCCCCTCCTGTTTAATGACGAATCGATATACATCGTTCAGAAGCCTCAGGGTTAACGAGAGGAATAACGAGTCACGTCATTTAATCCTGTATTCAAGGACTCGTTTACCTTGAGAGCAGTTATTCGTGATTAACGAGGTCCTCCAAGCTTAAAAGGGTTCCTACGTGGCGTTCGAGTCCCAAAGGATCTGCTCCTTTAACTCCTACGTCTTGAGATCGGTTTTTTCAGATGTGGACTTCTGTTTATATATATATAAATATATATATATATATATATATATATATATATATATATATATATATATATATATATATATATATATATATATATAATATTTGTTTTTTTGCCTTTTATTATTTTTCTTTCATTTTTTCTCTTTTCATGAGTGGAATTCATTACACGGAATCTTTGAGGCTTTTGATATTAATGTTTCCTTAAGGCTTTTGATGTTTAATGTTAAAGAGTATATTTTTTGACGAAAGTTTGAATATGATTATATATATATATACAGTTTATATATATGATATATATATATATATATATACATATATGTTCTATATATATATATATATATATATATATATACACAGTATATATATATATTCACACACATACATACAGTATATGTGCAAACACACACACATACACACACACACAGTGTGTGTGTTTGAGAGAGAGAGAGAGAGAGAGAGAGAGAGAGAGAGAGAGAGAAAGATGTGGGCCTTAGTGAGTATAGGGCGGTTGGACGCACTGCTAATGAACTTTCTGGATAGGTGTATGAAACGGCTAATATTGTGGAAACGTTCTGCACATTGTTTTCTGTCCACAATATATACAATAATATATATATATATATATATATATATATATATATATATATATATATATATATATATATATATATATATATATATATATATATATATATATATATATAATGTAATCATTAGGTTGTGAGATACTTATTGAAGAATCTTCAATATTACACAGACTCTCTCTCTCTCTCTCTCTCTCTCTCTCTCTCTCTCTCTCTCTCTCTCTCTCTCTCTCATTACGCCGCGGACGACCTTAACGAACGCTAATGCTTGTGTAAGACTTAAAAGTCTGGAAAGGCCGCATTAATTCGGTCAGATATGACGGGTCTCTCATATTTAAGTTCATTCAAGAGTCGAGTGACTCGTATCGGCACATTCATATGACGTGTTCATTTACTACTTATGAATTTCAGTATTCATCGCTTCATTCATACGAACTGGATCAGTTATAGATACTTCTCCAATTTGGGTATTTCAAAGCAGATTCTTTTTTTATGATGTGGACTATATAAGATATTATAATTATCGTAGTAGATGACTTATTTAATTTAGTTTTTCCAAGCAAATTCTTGTTTATAATATGGCCTATGTAAGGCATTTTAATTATCTACTTAATAATGACACAGTTTTCCTCTCTTTATGACAAAGTTAGATTATTTCTTTATGCTCTTTGTGAATTTTCATTCTTGTTTTGTAAGTACCAGTCATGTTTACAAGTAAATACTCTGTTATTGCTTTTGTATTTAATATTTTTCGTCTATGAAGTTACATTGTTGTATAGTTATATCTAATGTACTTTTGTTTATAGTAATGAGGTCAGGTCGGAATTAGCAGCCCAAAATTATCTTTTCTGGGCCCCCTGATAGAAAGAATGCTAAGGATGAAGGGAAATGTAATTGCGCACTGTTCCTGTGTGGGTTAAGTTCATTGGGTGACCGTTGACTTGAAGTTAAGCGATTTGGCAATGTAAGTTTTTCCTTGAATATGTGATTCATACGTTGCATGGCACACACACACACATACACACTTACACACGTAAACACACACACACAAACAGGTATATATATATATATATATATATATATATATATATATATATATATATATATATATATATGTGGGTGTGTGTTTGTTTGTTTATTTGTTTATGTGTGAAATCCTCTATTTTAAGTTTTGACTTCCCTCTAATATTTACCTCATACCCCAAACTGTTGACCGAATGATTTTCATGAGAGCGAACAACATACGGATTAATTAAAGGAAACAGAGAAGAAGAAGAAGAAGAAGAAGAAGAAGAAGAAGAAGAAGAAGAAGAAGAAGAAGAAGAAGACGAAGAAGAAGAAGAATCCCAATTGAAAGCAGGAAGGGATATTGTGGGGCGTAACTTTTGCGTAGTGAGGAAGGATGCATAGAAAGATTGAAATTACGCCGTGCGCCCCGCGAACCTGCTTGTATATTTATTTCAATGGATAGGGGAAGCGCCAAATGAAAAGACGAGGGAGCCTCGGCGGTGATTGATACTTAATGAGAGAGAGAGAGAGAGAGAGAGAGAGAGAGGCATTGAGAGAGAGATCTGCTGCAAATGGAATTGCTTAGCGTAAATATAGTATCTGCTATAAAATGGAATTGCTTGTATACATATATAAATATATATAATATTATAATATATATATATATGTGCATAATATAGTATATACATTTATATATATATAAATATACAATTCATTATATATATAAAGTGCATGTACATTTATATACATATATACATTCACATATACATACATACATACATACATTTCATCCAGATCGAGGCAGGTACATAGATTGAAAGTTAATCCAATACAGCCTTTTTTACGTGGTGGTCAGTCTCTTGTTGTGGGCTGTTGTCCTTAGTGGGAGAGAGAGAGAGAGGAGAGATCTTGAGGTGTCCAGCATTTCATTTTTTTATTAATTATTATATACTGTGACATTAGCCAAGGTAGTCTTCTGTCCACCGGAGTGAGACCGTTCTTCAGACTCTCTCTCTCTCTCTCTCTCTCTCTCTCTCTCTCTCTCTCTCTTCTCTCTCTTGATTAATATATCTTGGCGTTGTGGCTAAGTCTTCAAAGGCATTCTGCACCTTGTTACTCTCTTCTTTATTTTTCCAAAGTATGTTATCAAAGAGAGTGAGGTGTTCCTCTATATATGCACTTAATTCACAAATAGTCTTGCAATTTTATTTTTAATTAATTTCTTCCATTTCATTATGATTATTATGATTATTATCATTGTTTTCTTTTTATTTTTCGTTTTGTGCAGTGAGGATGATTAAAAAAGGAATACTGAGAAAGGGGAAAGGAAAAACAATTTCATAAATAATATACAACCAATCCACCGTTCTTGTCTTGCCATAATCCAGTAGAGTTTATTGTACGACATAAAATTAGCATCTCCTGGCACCTTTCTCCCTGCCCCGTCCCCTCCCCCCCTCCCCTTCCCTCCCAGTCCTCTCCCCACCCTTCCCCTCCCCTCCGTCACTGTCTCCCACCCTCCCATCCCCGTAACCATTGCCCCTTTCTCCCTCCCCCTTTGTCCTTCCCAACTCCCCTCCCCCCTTGTACTCCCCCTTCCCTTCCCCTTGTCCTTCCCACCCCCCCATCCCCATCCCATTCCCATTCCCATTCCATTCCCCCATCCTCCTACAAATGAGGTGAAAGTTTGGGCTTCTGTTCGGTCTTGGGCGCATCGAACCGTCTCGAAACTGGGTATCAGAATCCTGTTAGAGAGAGAGAGAGAGAGAGAGAGAGAGAGAGAGAAGAGAAGAGGAAGAGTTGGCTATCGATTTTCGTTACTCCGAAATCCCCTTTATGAGCTACTTAAGATTAGGAATTTGCCGTCTTGATGATCACGTGATGATAATGGTAACGGTGCCTTTGCGGTTATGGGCCCGCCGCCGTTAGATATCCCGAGGACTTACTCCAGATAAATTTGACCTTTCTCTCTCTCTCTCTCTCTCTCTCTCTCTCTCTCTCTCTCTCTCTCTCTCTCTCTCTGTTCTGGTTTGACGCATTCATTTTATATATTCTTGGATGCTTACACTAGGTGCTACCATCTCTCTCTCTCTCTCTCTCTCTCTCTCTCTCTCTGTTGTTGGTTTATTTTATTCAGTTTTATACACTCATGAATTCCTTACATTAGATGCTATGATTCTCTCTCTCTCTCTCTCTCTCTCTCTCTCTCTCTGTTGGGCTTTTATTTTATTCACTTTTATACACTCTCTCTCTCTCTCTCTCTGTTTGGTTTATTTTATTCACTTTTATACACTCGTGGATTCCTTACACTGGGTGGTATAATTCTCTCTCTCTCTCTCTCTCTCTCTCTCTCTCTCTCTCTCTCTCTGCGTTTGGTTTAATTTACCTGCTTTTTTATCTTCATGGATTCCTTATTATGGATTTTATCGCTTCCATGTATTATTTAAATTAAAGTCCTTATGTCACATGTGGGATTTTATTTCCTGAAGTAATAGAAGTCAGTAGAAGCTACTAGCACCGAAAACATTTAGGAACAAAATAAATTATAATGAAATTTGTGAGACAGACTTTATTATATTTATTAATATGTTAGAAAGAATATGGTTTTCCGCCCCTTTTTGCAGTTAGTAGCGTATGTTTTGCTTCGATTTCTTAACTGCAATGTATTTACTTTAAGCTCACCAGGGAAAAAATCAAATATCTTGAAATAAGTCTTTCAGTATTTATTTTAAGATCTTGCGAAGCTCCCTTATCCCCGAAAGCGAAACACTTCCTGCACTGTAATTTGTGCGGCGCACTGCAAGCGGCATTAAAGGTTCTTTGCAGACTCCCTTCCGTCCACGGCTGCATTGCTAATGGCTCTTTGCTTTTTAAATGCTATATCCGTTTCCTTTCGATTCCTGGCACCTTGTTGTCCAGCTTCTTTAACTTTGCTTAGCTCCAAATTCAAGTCCTTTTGACATGTACTGTACGAGACAGCTGTGAATCACTGGTTGGGTTAAAGTTTTATAATGACGATAGTGAAGTATCATTATCCTCATTGTGTAATCATTGCTGGAAATGGTCATCTTCGATAAAGGAGGCATACGGTTCTCCATTACTTTGTTTGTTCACTTGTTTATTTGTTGGGAGGATTACACACAAAGTTGTCTGTGGACTTGTACGAAGATTTGACCAATTGTTGGCCAGTTGACTGGCAACAACTGATTAGTTGTTTTTTTTTTTTTTTTTTTTGAGGGGTAAGAGATAAAGGACATTTCGGGGAATACAGGGCGGGAGTGGTATTGGATTGTTCAGCCTTGGGGGAGGTTTGCGTTTTCGGAACTCCGGCGTTCGGTGGAAGCTGTTGTGTGGAGACAAAACTCATCGAATATATGACTTCTGTTGATGGAAATTATTTTGAATATTTTTTTCTTTTTGTATGACACGACTTGAAAGTTTATTGTAAATGCTTGGTTTCAGGCATTTCTTCCTCGCTTACTTCTCTCTCTCTCTCTCTCTCTCTCTCTCTCTCTCTCTCTCTCTCTCTCTCTCTCTCTCTCTCTTGCTGAGACTTATGGTGTTCTAAAGATTTAATTCTCTCTCTCTCTCTCTCTCTCTCTCTCTCTCTCTCTCTCTCTCTCTCTCTCTCTCTCATGGTGTTTTAAAAATTGAATTTGATTCTGCTCTCTCTCTCTCTCTCTCTCTCTCTCTCTCTCTCTCTCTCTCTCTCTCTCTCTCTCTCTCTCTCTCTCTCTCTGAAACATTTGGTGTTCTAAGAATTTAATTTTATTCTACTCTCTCTCAGGCTTGGTGTTTTAAAGATTGAATTTTATCCTCCTCTCTCTCTCTCTCTCTCTCTCTCTCTCTCTCTCTCTCTCTCTCTCTCACAGTTACAAATCCTGACCTTCTGGCCTGAATCTCTTGAATCACTGTTGTATTAAGTTGATATCTTCTGATTTGTTTTGAATCGCGTTTTCTGCGGTAACAGAAAGCTTGGCCTTTCGTCCGACTCCCAAAAAAAGTTTTCATATTTAATCGAGTTGTTGATTTTTACCTTTGGACTTTGCTTTAAAGTCCATGGCAATGTTATGCCGGGAGAAATGATAGTTTTTTTTTTTTTTTTTTTTTAAGGGGGCATGTAAAGGGAGAGATGTTCGTCGAGGATTTGTGTTGTGTCTAAAGATTTGAGAATATTATCAATGCTGAGTTATTGGTAAAGAAGGAACTGGGAATATCAGCGCTGGAAATGTACTAGGAAATATTTCTTCGTTCTTTAGAGATAATCGGGAAACTATGTTTTGGATTTTGTTGATAGAAAATTTTCTTTCAACAAAATCCTTTTGTTAAAATAAAAATCGATATATTCCTATGCAGAGACATAATGGGAAATGTTCTTTATGTATAATAATAATAAGAAATATCTCTTTGTTGGGAGATAATGGCTGATATTCCCTTGTGAAGTGATGTGGGAAATATTCAGATAGAGTGGAATGTAATCCTTTATGAGAAACAACGGTTGATAAGTAATTCTTCTGCGGAGAAGCTAGAAAAAATATTCCTTCAAAGTAATATTTGTCTTCCTAGGAAGAAAGTTAATGGTAATACAATTACCTAAGAGGTGATAGAAATATATTTTTAATAAATTCGAAAAGAGGAAGTTAGGATAACGAGGAATGATGGGAATATTTATATTAAATTCATATAAATGTCTGTCTAGAGAGTATTTTGATTTAAAAAAGGCATTTTGGATGTAAGTAACACAACGCTGGCTGACGAAATGTATGAGAATATAATGAACATTTCTTAAACAATTTGAAAGCCTTACGTGAGAGATAGTATGGCACAATGTAAATGTCCGTAAGGGAGTCCTTTAAAATATTGACGTAATATGAATGTCCCCAAGGGATTTCCTTTAAAATATTGACATAATATGAATGTCCCCAAGGGAATTCCTTTAAAATTTTGACATAATATAAATGTCCATAAGGGAAGCCCTTTAAAATATTGACATAATATGAATGTCCCCAAGGGAATTCCTTTAAAATATTGACATAATATAAATGTCCGGAAGGGAAGCCCTTTAAAATACTGACGTAATATGAATGCCCCCAAGGGAATTCCTTTAAATTATTGACATAATATAAATGCCCATAAGGGAAGCCCTTTAAAATATTGACATAATATGAATGTCCCCAAGGGAATTCCTTTGAATTATTGACGTAATATAAATGCCCATAAGGGAAGCCCTTTAAAATATTGACACAATATGAATGTCCCCAAGGGAAGTCCTTTAAAATATTGACATAATATGAATGTCCCTAACGGAAGTCAGTTAAAATATTGACAATATAAATATCCATAAGGGAAGCCCTTTAAAATATTGACATAATATGAATGTCCCTAACGGAAGTCAGTCAGTTAAAATAGACATAATATGAATGTTCTTAATGGAAGTCAATTAAAATATTGACATAATGTGAATGTCCCTAACGGAAGTCACTTAAAATATTGACATGATATAAATATCCATAAGGGAAGTCCATTAAAATATTGACATAA
>NC_089793.1:28117823-28122823 GCF_040412425.1 Macrobrachium rosenbergii | reverse complement strand
CTTTATTCCAATTCCAATCATCATCTCTGTTTTGTTAGATCATAAGGGAACCCTCTCCCACATTCAAACTAAGGCCAATAGCCGTCGTTCAATAGAACGCAACTTGGTCCCCCGAATATCGTTCTTGACTATGTATCATTTAGGAAATGATTCCTCGTGGATGGAGGAGGAGGAGGAGGAGGAGAAGTGAGCGAATTGATCCTTATGCATCACGTCAGTCGTAGGAGATGTAGATTGCTCGTTCTATATCGCAGCCATTTTGTTGTGAAAGTAAATCGCTCGTTAGGGATCACCTTAGTCGTAGGAGGACGAAGATTGCGTCTTATGTATCATATGGAGTTGGAAAGGTAAGTTGCTCGTTGTGTAGCACATTACTTGTTGAAGGTACATTAAGTAGATTGGTCGTTATGCGTCCCGTTGATTGCTGAAGGTAGATTGAGCGGTTTTCCTAATCGCTCTCGATCGCCAGTTAGACAAACTATCATATATTAGACTTTGAACTTACACCTGCTCACTCCTTTAGGTGGGGGTGGGGTGTAGTGCCGTCAGTGCGCCTCTTGCGGTGGCACTGTAGACATTGCTTAAGGTTTTTTGCAGCGTTCCTTCGGCCCTAGTTGCAACCGCTTTCGTTAGCTTTACTGTACCTCCGTTCGTTGACAATTGATCCACAGTGCACCTGCGAGGTTTTCCTCCTGTTACACCTTTCAAACCATTTTACTGTCGATTTTCGTTTCAGCGCTGAATGACCTCATAGGTGCCAGCGCTTGGCCTTTGGCCTAAATTCTGTATATATATATATTCTGTCTATCTGCGCCTGGTCACCCTTCTTGATAATTAGCTGAGTAGAGCGACAGTTAGCAGTTAGCCACTGCACAGAATTGTGAGGTCATGTCGTGACCTGGTTTCCTTAGCTGATGAGGTCAAGGCCAACGCTGGAAGAGGGAAGAGAGGAAGAATGCGTTGGAAAAGGGAAGATTGATTGAGTGTGATGGTTTCTTTTCAGTTTACAGAAAAGGATTGATTGATCATAGCTACTAAAACTAGCGTCACAGCATTACAGAGGAGAGAATGTTGTTTCGGTATAGGTGGCAGATAAGTCTAATAGAGTGTCTTTGTTCCTTATTTTGAGATTTTTAAAGTTTATGAATTGATATCAGTACCTTATCTTGAGATTTGTTGTATTTTAGGCACTGAGATCTGAGAGCTTAGTTTCAACTATAGTTTGTTACTCAGTCTTACATTAATGTCTCTCTGTCCAAAAAGAAACAAAGACAAAGTCTGTGTTCTTATCTTTCTTCTTTATTTTGAAGTTTGTTTTATTTCAGTGATTGATATCTATGAGCTTATTTTCAACCGCGTTTTGTTACTCAGTCTTACATTAATGTCTCTTTGTCCAAAAAATAAAAACAAAAACAAATACTGTGTCCAAAAATACAAATAAAAAACTGCGCCGAAGCAATCGAGTTTTCTGCACAGCATACAATGCTGTATGAAACTTTCATCCACGGCCCATGGAACTCTTTAGCCGCGGCCCATGAAACTCAGCCAAGGTCTTGTGGTGGCCCGTGTTTTTGGTACCTATAGCGATGCCAGATGTACGATTATGGCTAAGTTTAACCTTAAATAAAATAAAAACTACTGAGGCTAGAGGGCTGCAATTTGTTATGTTTGATGATTGGAGGGTGGATGACCAACATACCAATTTGCAGCCCTCTAGCCTCAGTAGTTTGTAAGATCTGAGGGCGGACAGGAAAAGTGCGGACGGACAGACAAAGCCAGCACAATACTTTTCTTATACAGAAAACTAAAAAGGACTGGGAAGTAATCTTCTAGTTTCTAGTATTTTAATTTACGAGTCTTACCTTAGACATCATACACAAAAGAAGATTAGGAAGTCTTCTAATTCCTGGATTTGAATGGAGGAGTCTTATCTTGAGACGTCTTATTTCTTACCACGCTTTGTTTATTCATCTTTCTTTGGCGTTTTGTGATAAAGAAAAATCTTGGAAGGTGTCTTTCATGAAGTATGAATGTAAGATTCTTGGTAGGACGGTTAAATAATTCTTTTAATTATGAAACCAACGCGAAATTTTAAATATGCATCACTAAGTATGGAGAAATAGCATGGCCTAATAGACACAGTAAAGAGAATAGGATATTGAGGGCATTAACTATGTATCTCCTCAGAAAACTTCTGAGCAAGAAACACTTTTACTTTTAATCATTTATGAATATACCTGCGCATATAAATATACCGTCTTTGTTGTTTGTGTATCAGTACCTTACAAGAAGTCAACAGAGTAAGAGAGTAAGAAAAATGGAAGTGGAAAATATTCAGCCAACTGCATTGCACACTTATGACATCAGAGAGGTGTCATAATTTTCTTTTTCTAAGAAGTACAATTTTGATTACTAGCTGCGGTTGGTTTCCGTGTGGTTGATAAAGAGAGAGAGAGAGAGAGAGAGAGAGAGAGAGAGAGAGAGAGAGAGAGAGAGAGGCAGGGGGTGGGGGAGGAATGAGAGGAGGGAATTGGGAGGAGGGGGTCTGGGAAGGAAAGGGGAGGGGAGGGAAGGGGAGGAGACGGAGTGGAGCAAAGCTACGAATGCATCCTAAATCACCAACTGCTTTTAATTGAAGTCTCCGCCCGCATGCAACCCTCACGCCATCGTGATTTGGTGAAGGGAGGAGTGATGAATGTATGACGGGCCAGCATTATCCTTATTATGAAGGAAATGTAGAAGGAGAAGAAGAAATGAAAAAGTTGAAGAAGAAGAAGATGAAGATTTTAAATTTGTATACCTTTCAGTTCTTTTCACAATTTTTGCATATCCCTCTTGAAGTTCTGCATATGTCTTTCGTGTTTCCTTGAGTTTTTCGTTAGAAATTTTTAGTAAAATTGAAGATCCAGTATTATTCTTATTACGAAGAAGAAGAAGAAGAAGACGAAGAAGAAGAAGAAGAGGATGTATGAAGATCCAGTATTATTCTTATTACGAAGAAGAAGAAGAAGAGGATGTATGAAGATCCTGTATTATTCTTATTACGAAGAAGAAGAAGAAGAAGGTTTTAAATTTGTATCCCTCTCAGTCGTTTTTACAATTTTCGCATTAGACTCTTAAAGTTCTGTATATATCCTCTGCGTTTCCCTGAGTTTTTCGTTAAACAATTTTTAGTAAAACTGAAGATTAGTGATGACCGTGTGAGGTCCCGATCTGTCGCCGGGACCCTCAGGGCGTCCTCGCTTCAAAACAGAAATCTACGTGACGCACAGAGACTCTCAAGAACCACAGATCCAGCGCTCCTGATTCAAGCGATCTTTTACGCATTTTTCAGAAGCTACTTTATGTCACTGTAAGAACTGTAATTACTAACGTATGTCAGGCACTGCAAGCTCTCCAACCTATGTATTTGAAACTTCTTCCTAATTTGTATGTAGAATTGTTAACTATTCTTCAGGTGTGAGAAAACACATTTGACTGTATATAGATATCCTTCTTTTTTTTTTCCTGATGTCAGATGCTACTTTTACGCTCGCAAGAGTTCTTGAGCTGTTAGAGATTTTTTGTCAGTAAATCAGAATACACCTTGACTCTGCCTCTTACTCGCCGACTGGTTATAACTGTATGACGGTCCATTATTGTTATCAAGAAGGTCAAAAAAACAAAAAAAATCGGCTTAGTAACTAAAAATAGTTTCCATACCTCACAAACTTTATACTTATGAATTTGCACATCTCTTCCGTGTTTCCTTTGGTGGCATTTTAAGTGTGGTTTAATAAGTCAAATACTTAGACACTTGTAAGTGAAACTAATTGTGAAAAATTGTGGAAAACTAACCTTTTTATGTTTCTAAAAGTAACACTTTAGCTTGCTCATAAATTTGTTCTTTGTTTAAAGATGTTCAGTTCACAGAGACCTAACCAAGTTCCCTCAGAAAAGGGTAGTAAAGTTATCAATAAGCCTCTAGGGATGAGGTTGCTAACCCCATACCATAGCCCCTGGGTCGACTGGTGGACGCCAGCCTGGGATTGAGTCCTAGACCTTGGCAATGCGAACTAAGTTCTTATATATATATATATATATATATATATATATATATATATATATATATATATATATATATAATTTATATAATACGTATTTGTATATATATATATATATATATATATATATATATATATATATATATACATATATACCTAAATTTATATAATACATATATTTGTATATATATATATATTTATATATATATATATATATATATATATATATATATATATATATATATTAATCTGAGATAATTCAATGATACCTGCGTCAATTGCGCCCTTCACCTTTTTAGTCATTTAATATTTTCTGAGCAATATCGCCTGTTTATTTATATAAACAAAGCTTATGGATTATGAGAAACGAAAAAATGAAATACATAAAGCCGATTGCTTTCATTGAATTATCTCAGATCAAAGGGAAAGAATACAAATGCTTTTGGCTCACTTAACTTCTCCGTTGCTTCGTCCTGCAATTTTTCAAATATAAGGATTTAATAAACTTGAAAGGGAGGGAGTAGTCAGTTATACCTATTTTCATTTTAATGAGGAATGAAAGCAGCAGGGAACAGATGCTTTTTCAGTCTACAGCATCTTTTAAAGACAAGAAACGTCACAACGCCTACCAAATTAAGAATTTACAACACCATTATCAGGCCAGTAATACTATATGGCTGTGAGACCTGGACACTGACTAAACGTCAAGAACAGAGACCCGCTGGTTTTTGAAAATAACATTTTGCTTAGAATAACAGGTCCCATTCCCATTTACGATATAAATGAAGGTGTTTGGAGAAGAAGGCACAAAAAAAGATATGAGAGGTTTAACCAAACAACAGGTAATAACTGTCTATGTAAGATCGCAGAGGATACGTTGGGCTGGACATGTGGTCAGAAAGGAAGGGAGCAGAATGCCTAAAGTGGTTATGGAAGGATCAGCAGAAGGGAGAAGAC
>NC_089793.1:28102823-28110323 GCF_040412425.1 Macrobrachium rosenbergii | reverse complement strand
GTTGTATTTTAACAGTTTTCCACATTCACAATTGATCCCCGATCCTCTTTTCCTGCCGAGAGCAACCAGATTTGCTGAACAGAAGCACCAACGTGCGGTAAATATCCTCGCTGTCGAACTTCTCAGTTCCAGAGGTCCTTTATTCCTTATACCATTGGACCGTGGAACAGCATCCCAGAAGGTGTCGTGCAGTTGGAACTTCAGAAGTTCAAGCGAAGATGCAACGCATTAGTACCCTAAAGCAAGTCTCCTCGTATTTTAATAATTTAATTACATTTTTTATATATTTATTTATTAAATTATCCCTTTTTCTTTTCTAATAACGTATCTCTTCTTTCTGTAGTTCCTATTACCTCCTGTTACTTATTTCAAATTTCAAATGAACACCATATTCTTTGGAAGCTTGAATTTCAAGTCAAGGGGCTAATGGGCTTGTTCCATAAGAATAGGGCGCATGTTTTGAACAATAATAATAATAATAATAATAATAATAATAATAATAATAATAATAATAATAATAATAATAATAATATAGTTGATTACACTTGGAACCGTCCTCATAATGGGAAGAAGATGTATACGTGTAAAAAATATATGTAAACATACGTAGGTTTGTGTGTATGTGTATGTTGTGTGGAATTTTGCAGGAGTAATTATTGTCACCTAGGGTCAACAAAAATGGCATGAGGCTAGCAGCCTCATCCCGAGAGGCATATTGAGAACGAGAAGGTCTCTACCCATCTAGCGACACCACCCCACCCCCCCAAAAAAAAGAAGAGAGTTTATCCATGACTGAGTAGCTTGAGAGTAAATACCCAAGTTATCATTGTCCTTGCTTTTCTATGGTGGCACCCATTTTTAGGAACGTTTTATGCTTTATGTTGAAATTTATAAGGAATATATATATATATATATATATATATATATATATATATATATATATATATATATATATATATATATATATATATATATATATATATATATATATAATATATATATATATATTAAATAAACAACGCTGTTTCTCCATGACTCACTTTGTAGATCTTATTATTTTCCTGAAGCATTAAATAGCTCTCTAACCATACTCTCGTTTTTTTTAACTTCATCCCTGCAGAGCATTGATTTTTCTCAGGGAAGTGGTCTTATCTCAAAGGGTTTGATTTTTGTATCGTCTGAGTAGCTTCCTCTTATTTCAAAAGGTTGTTTTCCCTTAAAGGACTACTTGGTTCTTCTTGAGTCGTTTTTTGGTTTTAGTTTTCTGTAAAAGAAAACTTTTGAGATGGCTTTGTCTGTCCGTCCGCGCTTTTTCTGTCCGCCCTCAGATCTTAAAAACTACGGAGGCTAAACGGCTGCTAGTTGGTATGTTGATCATCCACCCTCCAATCATCAAACATATCAAAATGCAGCCCTCTCGCCTTAGTAGTTTTTATTTTATTTAAGGTTAAAGTTAGTCGTGATCGTGCGTCTGGCAACGCTACATGACAGGCCACCATCGGACCGAGGCTGAAAGTTTCATGGGCCGCGGCTCATACAGCATTATACGCCGTACAGAAAACTCGATTGCGCCGAGGAAACTTGGGCGCATATTTTACTTGTGTTTTTGTATATTAATTGTTGGTTGATCTTACCTTTAAAGGATTTTAAGGCCAGCTTCAAGACGTTCTTGAGTTTTTAAATGAGGTTAGGTCGTTCATCTAGTAACGGTAGGGTGCAGGAAAAAAAAGAAAAAAAAAAGAAAGTGTCTTTTGTGAATTTGTTCAACCTCCCCCTCATAAAATCTGGTCCCCTCCAAAGGCTGGGGGAAGTCACAAGGTATATCTTAGTGGATTGTATGGCTTCTCCTGCAACATCTCCTTCTAAGTTTTCTCTCTTTAAAATTTAGTGTATTTTGTTTTGATGGCTGATGTTTACCATCTGCAAGGAAACAATGTTTTCCTCGAGGCTAATGTTGCCTTTTCCCGTAGGAGCTGTTCGTTGGCGTAAGGAGATTAATGGTACTCTTCACATAAGCTCTTGCACTGCACCCCCCCCTCTCCCCACCTACCCACCCCCTCTCCCTCCCCCCTTCCCCTTTATGAATTTGACGATCCTACTCAAAGGACCTTCACCAAAAGTAAAGGTCTTTTAGGAAGAGTTAGAAAAGCCGTGGGCGTCTTCCATTGGAGCTGGTATTCCTAGAGTTGTCTTTCATTGAGCTCGTTTGATTTACCACTGAGGGTTCTGCTTTGGTGTGGCTGAGTTGTGGTTTAAATACTGACCTAGGCTAAAGCAGTGTTCTCATTATAGAAATAATTCAGTATTGCCATAATATGAAGGCTTTTGTTTACATAGGAGTAGCCATTTTTGCTTCTAGGTATCTTTGTGTTCCTCCAAAACGTTAAAAGCTTATATTTATATATATATATATATATATATATATATATATATATATATATATATATATATATATATATATATATGTACCATGTATATGTATGTACGTACACAAATGTTTACCGACAAGATTTAGAATTTAGAAGACATTAGCAGTTTTATATATAAGGATAAACATTTTCGTAAATCCAAGAAAAACGCTGTTTACACACACACACACTGCTTAAAAAACAGCGTGTTTGTGTGTTTGTATGTAAGCTTATGTTTATGCAACACAAGGGGGGGAGTTTTCTCATCATAATGGCTAAACGTCGAGATCGCCCCCCCGGCCCTCCCGTATTTCGGCCGTATCAGGGCGTCAATAGATGTCGAGAGGGTCAGACCACTCGACAGGAGTGGAGAGAGAGAGAGAGAGAGAGAGAGAGAGAGAGAGAGAGACGGGAGGGTGAAGATTCAGCGCTGATGGACAGGAAGTGACAGGGCGCCCTTACACCATCTTAGGGAGAGACAGGCAGACAGAATGACAGAGAGAGCGATTCGAGAGACGGAGGGAGTGAGAGAGGGGATAATGAAGGAATAGGACTAAAAAGAAATAAAATAGAATAAAAAAAAAAGACAGCATTGGGATTAACACTGAGTCCATATATTCCGTACTGAAATGTTTTTCTCTCTCTCTCTCTCTCTCTCTCTCTCTATATATATATATATATATATATATATATATATATATATATATATATATATATATATATATCTTCTTCGTTTTTAACGTGCATTTTTCCCATTATTATATGGGGTAAGCACGATGCCTTCATATATATATATATATATATATATATATATATATATATATATATATATATATATATATATATATATATATATATATATACATATATTTATATTTATACATATATGTATTGTGTATATGTATATATTTATATATGTATATATGTGTGTGTGTATATGTATATATATAAAACAATCAGCAACTTCCGTTAACTTTTTTTTTTGTAAAGCCACGTTCTCAAAGCGGATTGCTAAAGTTTGTTTTTTTAATGATACTCTCTCAGTACAGAAATCAATGACATTGCTAGTTGTACCCAAATGACACTTGTAATCTAATCATAAACTGTAAGTGGGTAAAAATTCATAAAAAAAGAACTGTTGTATCCCTCTTGACTACAGTTGGGTTTTGGAACCTCTGTATCATCTTTGTTGAATTCTGCCATAGTTCTTTTTTGTTTGGTTTTTGGTGCAAGGTTTCTGGTCGTATTTCTTCATAGGTATTTGACAGTTTCGGCCAAAGGCCAAGAGCTAGGACCTATGAGGTCATTCAGCGCTGAAAGGGAAATTGAGAGTAAAAAGGTTTTAAAGTATATATATATATATATATATATATATATAACAGGGTGAACCAAAAGTAGGTCGACAGTAGATTAGATGATAACATATTTATTTTGAGATTACATATACAGTTATATTAAATTATTTGCCATTATGGATTTTCTGAAAAGAAAAAGTATAGAATTTAAATAAATTTAGTTATAAAATTTAATATGATATAACACAAACTCCACAGTTATAATAAATACCATCGTTATACGATAACCCCAACACAAACCATACTCCACCTTCTGCCCACCTACTTTTGGTTCACCCTGTATGTAATTACATACATGTGTGTATTTATATATATATACTGTATATTTTTTTCTGAGGTGTTTTGTTAACATAGTGATGACGACCCAGTACGGTAACGTCCAAATTAGATTCCTTTTGCAATTTTTCCTGCTTATAAAGAAGATGACTAGATTGATAGCGTTCCCTCAGGGTAAGAACTTAATGACAATTCCCTCGTATCCTCAGAGGATGCTGTCATCCGACATAAGAACGTATAATCCTTCCTGTGACGTATTCTTCTCGCTCTTCTTGACATTCATCATATTCTTGACGTATTCTTCTTACTTCTCTTCATTTTCCTCGTATTCTTGGCATAGTCTTCTCAATTCTCTTCATTTTCATCCTATTCTTGACATATTCTTCTCACTTCTCTTGACATTCATCATATTCTTGACGTATTCTTCTTACTTCTCTTCATTTTCCTCCTATTCTTGGCATAGTCTTCTCAGTTCTCTTCATTTTCCTCCTATTCTTGACATATTCTTCCCACTCCTCTTCATTTTCCTCCTATTCTTGACATATTCTTCTCACTCCTCTTCATTTTCCTCCTATTCTTGACATATTCATCTCACTTCTCTTCATTTTCCTTCTATTCTTGAACATATTCTTCTCACTTCTTTTCATTTTCCTTCTATTCTTGACATATTCTCACTTCTCTTCATTTTCCTCCTATTCTTGACATATTCTCTGTTCCCTTCATTTTCCCTCATATTCTTGACATATTCTCAATTCCCTTCATTTTCCTCCTATTCTTGTATATTCTTCTCTCTTCTCTTCATTTTCCTCCTATTCTTGACGTAATAATCTACTCACTTGTAATATTCTCCCTGTTCTTATTTTCAGTATAACATTTTTGACCTATTCTTCTCACTTTTCTTCATATTCCATCTGTTCCTATCACTTCTAATAGTCCCCCTATTCGTATTTTCCATAAAACATTCTTTACCTATCCTTCTCAATTCTCCTCATATTCCATCCGTTCTTTTCACCTCTAATTTTCTTCTTATTCTTATTTTCTGTAAAACTTTTTTGACCTATTGTCCTCGCTTCTCTTCATAATCCTCCTATTCTTGACATATTCCTCTCACTTGTAATGTTTTTCATGTTCTTATTTTCTTTTAAAACACTTCCAGAGCGTTGTTCATTTCACCCCCATGTTCACCTTTCAGCCACATTCCCTTCTTTCCCATATTCTTCAAGAATATCGCGTCTTTTTAAATCTCCTCTAATCACTCCTTTAATCCCCCTCCCATATTCATAAAAAAATATTGCCTATTATCTTCCCCTAAACATTTCAATACCTAATTTTTCCCCCTTGTTTCCATCTTCCGCTCATTCCTTTCTCCCCTTCTTCTTCCTCTTACTACCTCCAGATGGTAGAAGGAGAAGGAGGGGTTGGGGGCCTTGGTGGGGTAGGGGTAGGGGGAGGGTTAGGGTAATATCAGGAAGGGCAATAAACTTCCCCCTCCTCCCCTTGTTCTTCGGAGAATAATTTTCTAAGGCATCCCGAGAAAATGGTCCTCCTGGGGATTTGTTTTAGGCAGGAACCTTCGGCCCGGAAACCCGGATTTAGTGACTTCTTGCATGGCGGTTTATCAGGTTTACTTATCGGCGATTACTCGGAAGTTCCCTCTATCGAGGTGATTGTGATTTACGTCACTTTCCAGCCCGAGGAGTTCCCCTCCTCAGTCCGGCTGGCGTTGCTCTTTTCAGCTGCCTGTTTGGGGTCACGATTTGGCCGCGTCACGATTGGTTGCTTTTGTTGATGAATTCAGACACAGTGTCGGTTGGAATTATTTGTAAAATATACGGTAGTAGATACTTTTTATGTTTTTTTTTTTAACTTTTTTTGTTTTGTTTTTGTTCTTGTTTTGTTCTTTGTTAGACTTCCTGTTGGGTGGCAGTAGGCTACTTGTGAATATACAGTATTTGATACTTTATTATCTTTTTTATTATTTTAATCCTTTGTTTGTTTTTCATTGTTTTGTCTTTGTCTTTTTGTTGTAATGTAAATAGTGCTAAGTGGTTCGTAGTACTGTAAAATTTTCGGCAATGGATAGTTTTTTAAGAATTCCTGTTAATCTTATAGAGTTTTTTGTCTGTGTTTTTCTTTTCGCTTTCTCTGTTCTTGTTTTGTTTTGTCTTGTTTTCTTGTTGTAATGTAAATAGCAGTAAAGGCTCCATAGTACTGTAAGATATGCGGCAGTTGACAGCTTTTTTTTAAGAACCCCTTTTTTGTCTTGTAGATGTTTTTGTCTGTGTGTTTTCTCCTCTCTTTCTCTGGTCTTGTTTTGTTTTTGTCATGTTTTTTTCTGTAATGTAAATAGCAGTAAAGGGTTTACAGCACTGTAAAATACAGATTTTTTAAAGAACCCCCTTTTTGTTTAGTAGAATGTTTTTTATCTATGGTTTTTTTTTAACCTTTTCTCTTTTCTTTTTAGTGGGTAATGTATATGGTGGTAAAAGGGGCCTGTAAGGGTTGGCCCTAATTTCATTATCTCTGAATTTATGTCGCTCTCCTGTACAAGATTGGATTCTTTAGTGGTGCCTGCCCGAGTGTACGTGTTTGTTTTGGGGTAGTGTTGTTGGGTAAGGCAACGAATCAATAGGAAGTGTTTTGGAAACACTTTTTCGTGGGGGCGGGGTGATAACGGCCTGCTGTACGTAGTAAATTGCGAAGTGGCTGATATTAGAAACTGAATATAAGTTTTAGGTCTAAAGGTGAGCCCTGATGGTAATTCTGTATATATACTGTATGTATATATACTGTATGTATATATGTATGTATATATATATATATATATATATATATATATATATATATTATATATATATATATATATATATATATATGTGTGTTTGTGTGTGTGTGTGTTTATGTGTGTGTGTACATATGAGAGGACGGGAGCGGAGGCTCGGTTGAGACACGATCCAGGTTTTCAGGGAGAGGCGTTTTGATATCCTTGCTTTTATTCTAAAGCCAACGTTTCACATCGCATGATGCATTCTCAAGCGGATAAAATAATAAATGATTGTATACATTTTGTCACAGATAATATAAAAACTGTACATATTTTTAAAAAATACATATAAAAGCAACACAATGACGTCACGAAAACACAGGAAATTAAACAGATAGATGTGAAGAAACCAAAGATAGAAAACAATGTGTCTGTGAATTGAAATTACGCTTTAAAAAGCAGTTAGTGCCTTGTACAGTGCTCCGTGAAAAACGCACCGTAGGCGGTAATACTTCACGAAAATGGTGGTGCTCTTGAGACGTTAATAACCTGATATGTACTGTTTATTAATTGATTCGGTTAGCATTATTAGCTGTTATGACAACATGAGTGTTGGACTTTATGAAAAAGACGCGTTAATAGCCTGATATGTACTATTTATTGTTTATTTCGGTTAGCATTAAGAGCTGGTATGACA
>NC_089793.1:28067823-28077823 GCF_040412425.1 Macrobrachium rosenbergii | reverse complement strand
ACCCGTGCTCTGTCTTGTGAAGATCCGCGCATGGAAACCCCTTGCTGGATGGAATTCAGGGGTTACTTACAGGTTAATTACATTCGTGTGACAAAAGTTGAAGGTAAATCCATAATTAGCAACCAAAAAACTGCAGAAAAAGTAAAGTTAGAAGGAAATTGCCGCCGCGGAGCTACTACTTAGATCTACCCGGATTTTCTAACATAACAACTTACACCGATTGACAATGAGGTTACAGGTGAACTTCCATTAAAGAAAGTTAATACAAAACTGAAACCCTTAATATAAAGACGAAGGATGGTCATATGTTCTGTTGTGTCGACGAGCCAGTAGTGTAGGTCCTGCCTGCGATGACCCCGTGTGACGTCACTCTGTCCGACCTGTCTTAGTGGGTCCTGCCCGTACGGTACAGGAGTGGCTGTAAACAAAACCACAGCAGTTCCATGTGGCCGTTATTTGGACAAACTTTGTTAAGGGAATTGTTTGCCTGAAGAGCAAAATAATGGTGGATATATGTTTTTAAATTAATTTCTTTAGTATCTGATGTCGCAAGCTTGATACTGTCGAGTTAATTTTAATGGTTAAGGAGACTTTGACTTCTGACCCCTGTGTACTGCGCAGGTTAGAAACAGCTGATCGGATGTATAGGCGTGATTTATATTGATTTATGTAACACCTGTTAATTTTTTTTTAAAAAAGCATTCCTATTATTCACCTCGATAAGGTGACGTAATTGTTATGTTACATTCGAAATTTTTTTCTTTATAACGCCTCATAATTTTGTTTAAAAACAAAGTTTTCCTATTATCCAACTCGATAAGGTGACCTCAGTGTCATGTTACATTCGAAATTGTTTCTTTATAACATCTCTTAATTCTGTTTAAAAACAAAGCATTCCTATTATTCAACTCGATAAGGGAATCTTATTGTTCAGTTATATTCGTAAACAATGATTGTTTTCGGTCTGACGTCACTGTTAGGTAACTAAGTTACAAAGTACAATTCTTCAAGTGACTGTTAATTGGT
Source organism: Macrobrachium rosenbergii (assembly GCF_040412425.1). Lineage (NCBI taxonomy): Eukaryota > Metazoa > Arthropoda > Malacostraca > Decapoda > Palaemonidae > Macrobrachium > Macrobrachium rosenbergii. The sequence goes on along the minus strand of NC_089793.1, from coordinate 28,076,797 downwards.
AGGAAACGTAGGTTCACGGTTCCATGCCCAGTCCCATACAGTCTCACTACTACTGCCCGAAGTGTAAAAGAAAGAGAGAGAGAGAGAGAGAGAGAGAGAGAGAGAGAGAGAGATGGGGTGGGGGCGCGCTATTGTACCGTGTTTAATCTCATGCAGTCTCACTTTTAAGTAGAGACTGTTCCTACCATTACTACTACTACCCGAAGTGCGAAAGACAGAGAGAGAGAGAGAGAGAGAGAGAGAGATAGAAGCTGTTGTACCATGGCCATGATTGTACCATGCTCAATCCCATAAAGACTGTTACTACCATTATTACTACAACCCGAAGTGCGAAAGATGCAAAAAAATGGAGAGAGAGAGAGAGAGAGAGAGAGAGAGAGAGAGAGAGAGAGAGAGAGAGATTCCTTCCCCCTCTATTGCAAAGTCGTCCTCTCTTTTAGATCTCCCCTCATGTTATATGTCAGAGATCCCCTTTCCATTACCCTTCATTTTCGAATCCTTTCCCCTCACTTTTTTTTCGGGTCACCTGTTCCTTTATTCGAGAGACTCTCTCTCTCTCTCTCTCTCTCTCTCTCTCTCTCTCTCTCTCTCTCTCTCTCTCTCTCAGTGATTTTATCAGAATTAGCCTATCTCATTTTGGCACTCCTTGGCACTCCGGCCCACCTCCACCTGAATTACTCTTGTTCGTTATTGCTCCCTTGGGTGTTACTTTTTACCCTTAAAGGGCGATTTTGCTCCCCCCCCCCATTTCCCCCTTCCCCTCACCTTCCTACCCTCCCCTCGCCCTCCTTCTCTATCAGTTTCTGCCCCCTCCCCTCCTATCTCTCTAATGGCAGAACTCTTGTGAAGCAACTTGATTTTTTTTTCTTTTTACAAAGGTTTTGGTATATGTGTTTTTTTTCTTTCAAGTGTATTCTATTCAATATCTTCATTTTATACACCGCTTTTAACCCAGTATTTATTGTTGGTATTAGGGAAGGATCTTACAATGGTTAAATTGCCTCTCTTTTTAGTGCTTTTATCCTTTCATGTTTCTGATAGTGATTCCTTTCCTCCTTGTTAGGTTTTGCTTGTGCATTCATATTATATATATATATATATATATATATATATATATATATATATATATAATATATATATAATATACATATATATATATAATACATACATACATACATACATACATATATATATATATATATATATATATATATATATATATATATATATATATATATATATATATTAACATTGTCCCCTTCTCGTTCTGTTTCTTCCTGTCTTATCCTAAATCCTTTTTGTTTTGTTTTTTCTCTCTCTCTCTCTCCACTGGGCGACATTTCACTTTAATCCCCGGTGGTCGTTTAAGATTTCGCCCTGGGCGTTTTATTCGCGGACCTTCCGCCACCCCTTGCGGAATCTCTTGCTTTCCCATTACGTCTCTAATCCTCTTTTTTGTCACCCAGTTCCGGGAGAATCTCGTCCCTTCTAGATTATGGCTTCAGAGTGACTTCGCTTTAAAGGCCGCGGTGCTTGTCGGCTCTCCCTCGTCGTCCATTCATCGGGCTAATCCTCGAGTTTTACCTCGAGAAACTTGATGTGTGAGCCTTTGCCCTCAAGTACCTCTTCTGAGGAGGTACAGGAGCGGCTGGCTCATTTGTGTCTTTCCCTCTCTCCCTTTCGGTATCGTCGTTATTGTTATTGTGTTGGAGGTGCTCGGATATTGTTATTCTCTCTCTCTCTCTCTCTCTCTCTCTCTCTCTCTCTCTCTCTCTCTCTCTCTCTCTTTCACGTGCAACGGAGAATTTAACTGTTTAATTGCATGCTGTAGTTAAGACGCACAGTTATCATCAGTTTCGTTCTTTCCTCTGAAATAAATAGTTTATCGTAACCAAGTTCATTTTTGAACGCGTATATACGATTCTTATGTCACTAAATTCCTCTGTGGCATTTATAAGTGCAGTTTGTGCTTGATAAAAGTTTCATGTTTATCTGGTGTCCCAAACCATCATATTAGTCTTTTTATCTCTTCGTTCGTATTTTTAATCCTTACGCGCTTCTATCCCTTTTTTATAATCTTAATATTCCTGTTTTTCCCCTGTGCATTTTAGACGCCGTGACCACTTCTTATGTTAATTATATTAATTTCAGGATTAATTCTAACCCTGTTCTCGATATTATTTCATTACCCTCATTCCCGTTTCTCGTTTTGCGAAGCGTCGCTGCTTCGAGGATGCAATAATGTCGCGTTTATTTCTGTTTTAATATCCAGCAGTGTGATGTGCATTCCTTGGTTTAAAGTTGCATTAATGCCTTCATAAACTCTTTTTCAGCTATACTAGTTTCTTCACTGACCTTATGCTTGTGCATTCGATGAATCATGCGTTCTTCATGTTAATATCTTCTTAAACTTTTTTTTCAGTCATACTTTTTTCTAGACGAGTGCTTTTGCTTATGCTTTCAATGAATTATGCTTTCTTCAAGCCGCTTTTCTATCGTCTGTTTGCGTTTTTTTTTATTTGTTTACGCGTGAATTCGGTGCTTTCGAAACTATTTGCGTTTTCTCGTACTTGCTCAACCTCACTGTCTGTTCAGTTTAGCTAAATATAATTTCAGTTTAATCTCTTATAAAACCGTTAATGTTGTACAATCATCTATGTTGTATAATTACCTACGATTCTTACAAAACTATTAATGTTGTACAGTCACATACGGTTGTATAGGCATCCAGACGTTATCGAGTCAGAATAATTGCACACACACACACACACATATATATATATGCATGTATTATGTATCTATGTATGTATGTATATATATTACCAAGGCTTTGATATCAGCGCCTGTGACCTTCTGTTGAGGCACGGATGCATGTTTTGCAACTTCACCTCAATATTCAATGCCTAGACACTTGCGCTAGACCTTAGAGGAGTATGGTGCGAGCGAAAATGGGTCACATTGATGCCCGAGAAGACAGCATAGTTGGTGTGTGTTTGTGTGCGTGCTTTTTTTTCCATTTTACTGAACGTTAGATATTTTGTGCTGATGTAACCTTGTGCCATGTCTTCCTTTGACCTTCATCTCTTTGTGGTATTGTTTTGTTTGAGTCAGTTTTTTGTGACATTCTAAAATTCGTGTTTTCTTCTATGGACCATGGTTTATTTATATTGAGATTTATGTTTAGATACGAGCTGAAAAGCTTTTTGGAAAATTTGGGTCTAAATATGCAATGCTGACCTGAAATGTTTTTAGGTTTCTTTGACAACTTATCAGTCCAAAGAAATTCTGAAATTTTGTTACTTTTCCCATGTGCTTCCCCAACTGTCTTAGTTTTATCTTCCACCGATGCCAGCAGTGTCAACTTAGTAACACACTTCTGCTGCATCCTAAATCTCTCTCTCTCTCTCTCTCTCTCTCTCTCTCTCTCTTCTTCTTCTTCTTCTTCTTCTTCTTCATTACCACCCTTATTCTGCTTTACTTTCCTCAACACCCCACTTCTGTTTGATTTCCACTTTACCCTTGTGGTTATACCCCCCTCTCAAGTTTCACCTCCACTCCATTCCTACTCCACTTCTTCACCATTTTTTACTCCACGCATCATGACTTCCGTCCCTCATCTCCTCCGGAGTTTGCTCACCACTCTCGTACCTCCGCCATTGTCGCGTTTGTTTACATACGTCATCTGCATACGTCATTGCGTAGCACTGTTTCAAGTTTTTTCTTCCTTCTTTTTTTGTTTTTGGTGCCTGGGTCAATAGGATGGGCAGCCTAGTAGTGTAAAGAAGGGACAGGATTGAAGGATAAGGTTATTTATTACTGGGTGTATGGCATACTGTAGTTTTCAGGAGAACATACTACATTACAGTTGCCGAACCCGAATGAGGGATTACAGGAGGTTGAATCAGTGTTTTAGCAGGACCATTGGGTACGGGAGACTGAACAGGGATAGGGAATGCAGGAGGATTGGCTTGGAATAAGGGAATCCAGGAAGATTGAACAGGAATAAAGGAATCCTATATAATTAAATAGAATAAGGTAATCCAGGAAGATTGAATTGGAGTAAGGGAATCCAGTATAACTGAACAGAATATGGGAATCCAATAGGACTGAACAAGGATGGGGGAATCTAGGAAGTGAAACCAGGAGGAATAAACAGGAAAACTGGAGTAAAGGGGTACAGCAGTTCTGAACATGATCAAGGAATTAGGGAATTTGGGAGAACTGAAGAGGGTTAAGGGAATCTGTGAATTTAAACCAGGAGGATTGAATGGGAATAAAGGAATACAGCAGTTTTGAACAAGAATAAGAAATGATTAGTGCATTTTGGATATATAAGAAAGACTAGTACATTTTCATTTTTGGTGTCTTACTACATTATTATTATTCAGAAGATGAACCCTATTCATATGGAACAAGCCCACAGGGGCCATTGACTTGAAATTCAAAACTTCCAAAGAATAATGGTGTTCATTAGGATATACAAGAGTATTTTTAGAGTAGTCTATCTGTCTGTCTACCCGCCCCCTAATTCTAGTATTTTTTACTTTATAACTTTTCATGTAAATTACTGTGTTCAAATTTAGCATATTGTTTCTACATCAAGATCTACTCATTGTGACCTTCCATTGTTAGTCAGTAAATGCTGCCATTAAGATACATAGAAAATCTTCTTTGTGGGAGAATAACTTCGTCCATCAACAGTCACAACTTCAGTTATTAAGATACTGAGGCATCTTAACTTCAGATAATGAAGTTTTTAGGCATCTGAAGTTTTTAGGCATAAGGCATCGTAACTTCAGGGGATAACGTACTAAGGCATTTGGCATCTTAACTTCGTGTAGCATCTTAACTTCAGGTTATAAGGTACTGAAGCTTGTAGTATCTTAACTTCAGGTGATGACATACTGAAGCGTATAGCATCCTAACTTCAGGTGATTACATGCTGAAGCGTTTAGCATTTAAATTTCAGGTGATGACAATGTGAAGAATTTGGCATCTTAACTTTAGGTGATGACATTCTGAAGGATGTGGCATCTTAACTCGAGGTAAGAACATTCTGAAGAATGTAACATTTTAACCTCTGAAGAATGTGGCAACTTGACTTGGAGTGATGACATTCTGAAGAATGTGGCATCTTAATTTGAGGTGATGACATTCTGAAGAACGTGGCATCTTAACGTGAGGTGATGGCATTCTGAAGAATGTGGCATCTTAACTTGAGGTGATGACATTCTGAAGAATGTAGCATCTTAGCTTCTGATGAGTGTGGCATCTTAACTTGAGGTGATAACATTCTTGGGAATGTGGCATCTTAACTTGAGGTGAGGACAATCTGAAGAACGTAGCATTTTAACCTCTGAAGAATGTGGCAACTTAACGTGGAGTGATGACATTCTGAAGAATGTAGCATTTTAATTTAAGAAGACGGCATTCTTAGGTTTGAAGCTGAGGCAACAACTCATCTTAACCTCTGACCTTGTGACGACAACACCGAGGTCTAACCCGCTGCGCTCCACATACTGTACAGTTTCGTCCGCACCTCGTGAAAGTTATTTCCGTCCTCATATAGAAATGATTTACCTATTAATTATAGCTCCCGTTATAGTTGTGCTGCTAATGGCTCTGTGTACTTTGCGCTCCCTCGACGGCTGTACGCGTAATCCCGTTTGATTCATTGATTCGCTAATGGGAATCCCTTGCTGGCAATTAAAGGGTGAATGGTGGGTAGTACCTGCAACCCAGCTGAATGGCACGATGTTCAGATCATCTTCACTCGCACAAATGATTCGGATTGTGTGGATAAAGTGGATTTTTATATAGTATTGTTATAAATGTATGTGTAAATGTATATATATAATACACATATATATATACATATATATGTATATATACATACATACATACAGGTATTCATGCAACTAGAAGGTATATAGATGACTTAGTGGTAGAGGACTGAGCTTATAGTAAGGTCCCAGGTTGGTGCCCAGCCTACAGCCACTAGTTGACTCAGCTGTGAGCAGGTACCAGCGGGAGCTGGGAGATAGTGGAAAGGGTACGGGGCTGGCAACTTCACTCCCCTTTGTGGTGTGTATATGTATATATATATATATATATATATATATATATATATATATATATTTTATATATATATATATAATATATAAAATTATATATATACTTATATATACGTATGTATATGTGTATATATATATATATATATATATATATATACGCACACATATGTATATATACACATATATTCCTAGCAAGCCTGACATGAACACGCGTAAATAAAATAAACACACTTACGCCCTAAATCTTCTCATACTTGCACAAATACCTATAGATTTATAAACCATTTCTATCTTCAGCGTAAATCTTCCATCGACTGAACTCGCGTTCATCGTTCATATGAGAGAGAAAGGCCCCCACTCTCAGTGCCCACTATATATATCGGTGCCAGTCGCTGTCAGGGCTTAATTGGATACTTGTGTGATAGTTGCTCTACTCGTTTAATTGCGAGGTGGAAAATAAAAAAAAATAATTGAACGAAATTGAGAAGGCTTCAAAATAGAATAGGCGATGAAAGTTGGGTGTAGGGTATTGATGTGAATGTGTGTGTATATACTGTATATATGTGTGTGTATATATATATTTTTTATATTGTATATGTGTGTGTATTATACATACATACACACACACACACACACACACATATATATATATATATATATATATATATATATATATATATATATATATATATATAAACAAATCTAAGTAAAGGACAAGAAGGCGAAAGGCCTTGTATTCATTTCTCTCTTTTCCTTCGTGGATTTTGTCTTTATATATTTATCACGTTCCATATTTTCTTGATTCAGTTCTACACACACACACACATATATACATATATATATATATATATATATATATATATATATATATATATATATATATATATATATATATATGTAGAATCTACTGGTCACTTTTACAGACACATATGTAATTCTAATAGCCACAATGCCCTCTTAACTTCTCGAATTCTTCGCGCTTTTTTGGATATGCTTGTAACTACGAAGCCGAAAATATCCAGACGGAAGAAATAGTGCAGCAGATTGCTGTAAAAATCGTTCAGATAGTGAAACAAGCATGAAATTTGGCACAAACATTCCAAGACTACGCTCTCTTAGAAAAGGGCGCTGGCCACCTAAGAAAATCCAAGATGGCGGCTATTTTCAAAATGCTGCCATCTATGTTGAGATTCACTGGTTTGGGAGCATCTATTGATGGAATATGCCAGGTTTTTTTTTTTTAACCTCGACTTTTAGGTTATAAAATGTTCCATACCACATTTTATTGAAAACCCTTTACTAGTGAATTGTAACCAAGATATGCACAAAATGGTTGCCATAAAAGTTTTTTTTCTATCCACAGCTTAGCAGACATAGACCAATCATTTTATTTAATGGTATATCTATGTGATCAGACAGTTTAACTAATATGCTATTTTCAACTGAATAGTAATGGTATGGTCACATAATACGTCTAAGACTGTAACCATAAAAAGAAAAGAAGAGAAAATACGGACTAAACGCAAATCAATCTATGTATAGGTCTCTCAACCTGCACTTTGAAAAATCTGAGGATAATAGCAGCATGACACGTTGGATGCTCAAGCTAGATTATCTACTGAAGAGAGGGCAATATTTATCTAGACTTCACATTTGCAAGTGCACAGAGCTGTGCAGGGAAGACCCAGCTTGTAGCACTTGCACCTTTCCCGACAGCCTGCTTTGCATCCACATTTGGTAAGCTGTTGGCAACTCTTGGCTAAGGGCCATGAAGAAGAGTACCAAGAGATGTCATTGCTGCCATCTCAATGTGCAGACCACCAAACATTACCAGATACTTGTCTTCGCCATACTGATCAGGCCACTGCCACTGCACCTGCTTTGCTACGGCATAGATTGGCTGATCAGCTGTGATTATGGGTATCTGGCCAGGGTTCAGAAAATCAGTGACATCCTGCACTTTCTGCATCACGTGTTTGATCGTAGCAACAGAATGAGCCTGATCACGCAGGAGAGGAAGCAATGAAGTTATGGTTACTTCAAATTCTGGGCTTCTCTTCATTGAAGCGTGATGAGCTGACCACGTCAGATTCACTGCATCATCTATTTCCTGGGTGACTATGACCTTGTCTAGCCACTGATACTCCAGTGCAAGCTGTGGCCCCAAGATATCTGTGGGTGGCTTTGGTATTGCAGTGTTTGGTGGCACAGGGTTCTTTGTTTGAAAGGAAGCTGGTGAGATGTTTGTGAATGTGTCCGGCAATTCAGGCACCGACCTCACTTTCTGAGGTGCAAACTTTGGTTGCTGTCTTTCCTGTCCAGTGTTCTCCTTGGTGGGGGTGCTGAAATATGGAGATGCTAGTTCCATGGAAGGAGGTAGTGGCAGTAGTTGCAGATGGGTTGTGGTCGATGTTGTCCATCACTGCAGTGGTGAACAACCCTTTTCGCAGTACTGAGGGACAGACCACACCCTCCTCCACATATTTGCTAACTGTGGCATCTCCCTAACTGTGCAGAGACCTCCAGTACTCTGTCATAAAGAGATACTGAGGCCATACTGATGTAGCATTTCAACCAGGTTTCTCTTCCTGGTTTTGGCATAGACTGAGAGTCCCATGTAGACTGGGAATGGTGTTTCTCTGTCTTTGGAGTGTCTATGAGTTGTTGCTCCCTCTTTGTATCAGGAGTAGCAGTTGAACTGCATGAGCTGTGCAATGGCCTGGTCTGACTTTGATGCTCCAAATCGTAACTGTGACTTGATGTCAGCCCCATGCTCAACCATCCCTACAAACTGGAGCAGGAGAGGCACAGAATTTCGTACACAAGCCTCAGAAAATGTGCCATCAAACCGTGACTGATGATCAAGTATAGACTTTCTGAGAATATTTGCTGCTTTAGCA
>NC_089793.1:28045323-28062823 GCF_040412425.1 Macrobrachium rosenbergii | reverse complement strand
CAAAAGGATTATCCTTCTTAAAGAGATGTCATTAAGATTGGTCGGCTGCTCTAGAGAGGCGAATTCAGAGGGGTGGGAAGGGAGGAGTGATACAGGCAGTAATTGGCAAGTTTGGGGTGGATAATATTGAGGCTGTTGTTATCTGAAGGAATGTGAGAAGTTGGTTGTATAGTGGGTGGGATGATGAAATGATTTGGTGTGAACACTCTCGTCCTTTTATGTATGTATGTATGTATGTGTATATATATATGCATATATATTTGTATGTACGTGTATGTATACTTGGATCTTTCTAGAAGTCTAATTTATATATTTATTTTTATATGTATAATATACACACAATATATATTTATATGTACATGTACATATATATATATATATATATATATATATATATATATATATATATATGTATATATATATATATATATATATATATATATGTATATATATATATATATATATATATATATATGTATATATATATATATATATATATATATATATACATATATATATACACACTGCACATATCCCAAAAAAGTGTGCTTCGAGATCAGCAAAGATTCGATGATCTGTAACGGAACAAGTCTTATATAGCTTTGATATATTTATATATATATATATATATATATATATATATATATATATATATATATATATATATATATATATATATATATATATATATATATATATATATATAATAATATTAATGTGTGTGTATCACTGATGTGTACGTATGCATGTATGTATGCATGAACGCATATGTACGCTGCAACAAGTCTGCCGTCCACTCCCTTTGCCTAAACTATCGCTTGATGGTTTTTCGAAGAGCCGTGCGATCGCTGCCGAAGTGGGTGTTTGTTTTTCATTTCGGCTATTGTAACGATTCCGGACTCGGCCACATCCGTGGCCGGGAGAGGAGGTCACGATCTGTCCCATCCTCGTTTTTGCGGATTAAGATCCGAGTAATATTTTGTTTCGGACGTGAAAAGAAAATAGTCTTATTGTGAGTCCAGATTGGTCGTTGAGAATCTCACGATAAAAAGGCCAAGACAGATATGGTCAAGTTTATTTTGGTAAATACGTTATTTTGAATAAAATGTTTGTAAGGGTCTTGATGATGTTGACCTCTCTCTCTCTCTCACTCTCTCTCTCTCTCTCTCTCTCTCTCTCTCTCTCTCTCTCTCACACACACATTTTGCATACAATGTTTATAAGAGACTTGATGATTATTATGTTTCTCTTTCTCTCTCTCTCTCTCTCTCTCACACACAACACACACACATAATATAATACACACACACAACACGTATATATTATATAATATATATATATATATATATATATACATACATACATACATACATACATACATACATACATACATACATACATACATAAAACTTCTTATCTTTCTCCTAAATAATTGTTGCACGGGGAAGACCTTGATTTTCAAGAATGAGTGTATACATTTATTTATATATGTTTATGCTCCATATCTAGAGCATTTCATGGTATGTCTTAGGTAATGTAAGATTCCATTTTCCTTCCTCATTCTAAGCTTTGGAAGTCTGCTGTCTATAATCCTTCCGCTTTTAAAAGAGGAGTTTATGGGGACCTTTGAAACAAGGCGTTAATTTTTTTTTTCTTTTCCTTTGCTCGCTCTCTCTCTCTCTCTCTCTCTCTCTCTCTCTCTCTCTCTCTCTCTCTCTCTCAGCAAGGTTTGGGTTGTTTTAACTTGTTTCGGTTATTTAGAAAAATTGAATGCTTCTCTAACTCAAGGATGATTCGACGCGTTGATCTGAAATTTGCATTTTTTAATAGAACGGACCAAAATACCGGGGGTCCGTATTTGTAAAGAGAGATGGTAAGTCCTTCGTTATTGGCACAGAAAATTTGTGTATGTGTGTATATATATGTATGTATATATATATATATTAAATTTATGTATATAATTACATATGTCAATATATAAATACACACATACAGTATATACAAAGTATATATATATATATATATATATATATATATATATATATATATATATATATATATATATATATATATATATACATATACACACACCCACACACAAACACACAGATTATAAAAGCTGGCGCCGCACGGGAAACAAAGACCCATTAGCGCTTTTAATGACTTAACTTTGGTGGCAGAATGAAAACGTGACCATTTCTTCTCTCAAAAAGAGAGGGCAAAACCGATGACGCCTCGTTCCGTGAGATTCTTGCCAAAGCAGCTGGATTAATGACTTCTCCCCTTCTTCCCGCCCCCCCTCACTCCCTCCCCATCCCCAAAACCCATTCTAACCCCCCACCTGCCCCTCAACCCCCACTCCACCCCGGAGGACTTATATGCCCGGTAATCCATTACATTCACCACCCCCCTCCTCCTCCTTCCCTCATTTCCCTCCACCTCCACTTCTCCCTTCCCCTTCACCTCCTCCCCTGGCCTCTCCCTGAGTAACCTATGGCCATTTGAAATAGTTGCCAAGCCCTAATTCGCTATTGATCCTTTTGTTCAAGCAAAACCGGCACCGGGCTAAGTTTATTCCGACTGCTGGCCGTGCTGCCGTCCTCCTGAAATAATCCTGAATAATAAGAGTGAATCAAGTTACGGAAGGCGTTGGAAAGTATATATATATATATATATATATATATATATATATATATATATATATATATATATATATATATATATATATATATTGTATATATATACATATATATTTATTACATATATATGTATATATGTATTATATATATTTGTATATATGTTATATTATGTATTTATATATATATATATATTATATATATATACCTCGTATATATACACAGATATCTGACTAGGAAATATTTTCTGTTGAAACAGAAATCTATGTACACATAGGTAGTTATGTGTGTTATATACGTGTATATATATAGATAGATAGATAGATAGATAGGTATTGAAGAATGGAAAGTCATGGTAACCAAGAAAAACTGAAAGAAGAAGAGAATTAAAGGTGTTTAAGTCTTGTTCAGAAAGGAAACAGTAGGTGAAGGTCTGTAACTTTGAGGGTATTATTTCAAGCAGGGAGTGATAAAGGCCATTAAGCAGCATTTGCAGCTGCTGAAGAAATAACATGCAAATTCATACGAAACACATGACATCATGTTTGAGAATTAAATTCAGCAGTTTGAACAGTAATCTCTCCTAGGAAAAATTTAACTAACCTGAATATATACGTTGTTTGTCATCGGAGTTTCGAAGAATTGGATGATAGAGGAGATAGCATGTGGTAATTATCTTTGATTCCTTACAGTTGATTTTAGATGCGGAATCAAATTTTTGTAAGTTGAATCTTGAATATTATGAAATATTTTAACTTTAGTTGTGGAATCTATACTTTAGTTGTGAAATCTAATTTTTGTAAGTTGAGTCTTGAATATTATGAAATATTTTAACTTTAGTTGTGAAATCTAGACTTTAGTTGTGGGATCTAATTTTTGTAACTTGAGTCTTGAATATTATGAAATATTTTAACTTAAGTTGTGGAATGTAGACTCTAGTTGTGGAATCTAATTTTTGTAAGTTGAATCTTGAATATTATGAAATATTTTAACTTTAGTTGTGGAATCTAGACTTTGGTTGTGGAATCTAATTTTTGTAAGTTGAGTCTTGAGTATTATGAAATGTTTTAACTTTAGTTGTGGAATCTAGACTTTAGTTGTGGAATCTAATTTTTGTGAGTTGAAGATTGGTATGTTGATCATCCACCCTCCAATCATCAAACATACCAAATTGCAGCCTTCTAGCCTCAGTAGTTTTTATTTTACTTAAGGTTAAAGTTAGCCATAATCGTGCTTCTGCAACGATATTGGATAGGCCACCACCGGGTTGTGGTTAAAGTTTATTGGCCGCGGTTCATACTATATTATACCGAGACCACCAAAAGATAGATCTATTTTCGGTGGCCTTGGTTATACGCTGTAGTGGCTGTACTGAAAGCTCGAGTGCGCCTGAAGAAAACTTCGGCGCATTTTTACTTGTACATTTTTCTGTTTACAGAAACAGTGTTAATTAAATTATCTACGCAAATTATTATTATTATTATTATTATTATTATTATTATTATTATTATTATTATTATTATTCAGAAGATGAAACCTATTCATATGGAACAAGCCCACCTAAGGGGCCATTGACTTGGAATTCAAGCGTCCAAAGAATATTATGCTGTTCATTAGAAAGAAGTAAGAGGAGGTAAAGAGAAGTACAAAAGAAGAGACCTCACTTATTAAAAAAAAATAAATTAATTAGTAAATCATTAAATAGATAAAAATGTATCCAAATGCAAGGAGAATCGCAAAGAAGGAATAAATGAAAGTGCAAAAACACGCACATAAAAGCAATTCACGACCTCAGTCAAGCCTTTGGATGCAGAAATGCAGATGACGACGAGGTAAACAATTTCCTGTTGCCGTGCCGAAGGCATTGTCCTAATGAACTACCTCCCTGGGCGGATGCTAGTAAACAGCTATTAATTGAACTGTGTGTATTCGTGTTTGTCTGTTGAGATTTACGAAAGTTTATTTTTCGTTGGGGGGGTGGGGAGTGGTTGAGAAGGGGCCCCGGGTTGGGTGAGAGTATTATACTTAGAGCGCTAGACTAAAGGGAACTGGAAATTATTATATAAAAGGGGACTTACTCCTTTGTGAAAGTGTACTATTATTTGTGATTTTTGTGACTCTTCTTTCCACGTGAGTTCCTATCATGAATTATTGACAGGTAGAATTTTTAATACCTGGACATATTTCCCAAAGTACTGACTCTTGAGGAATTACTGCCACTCGTCTTTTTAGTATGTGAATAATGCATGAAAAATCTGTAAGACTCTTACAGAAACAGAGTCCAAAGATAACCTTTCGAGGCATACGCCGAAGGGGAATAGTTGCATTTGTGTCTTCTCCTGATCGCTGTATGATAATGTCACTCCGCCTATCTTTTCTCTTATTTGTCGTCTGCTCCGCGCCGAGACTTTGCTTATCTCCCCCGGGGCATCCGTTACAAAGCGAGGAGCCATTCTATTATGCTGCCGTGCGATCGGATTGTTCAGTATAATGATTTGATTTCACTCTTTCGAAAATCTAGGCTTTAGGAGCAAGCTTGGGAATAGGGTAGAAAGCGTCCTTTCCATGATCAAGAAGAATTCGGTGTAGCGTTCAAAAATGAAAATAGGAATTCCTCCTTCGAAGAGACATTGTCGTCGCGTACAAAAATGAAAATAGGAATTCCTCCTTCGAAGAGACATCACCGTCGCGTTCAAAAATGAAAATAGGAATTCCTCATCGAAGAGACATCGTCGTCGCGTTCAAAAATGAAAATAGGAATTCCTCCTTCGAAGAGACATCGTCGTCGCGTTCAAAAAAATGAAAATAGGAATTCCTCATCGTCGTCGTCGCGTTCAAAAATGAAAACAGGAATACCTCTTCGAAGAGACATCGTCGTCGCGTTCAAAAATGAAAATAGGAATTCCTCTTCGAAGAGACACCGTCGTCGCGTTCAAAAATGAAAATAGGAATTCCTCATCGAAGAGACATCGTCGTCGCGTTCAAAAATGAAAATAGGAATTCCTCATCGAAGAGACATCGTCGTCGCGTTCAAAAATGAAAATAGGAATTCCTCATCGAAGAGACATCGTCGTCGCGTTTAAAAATTAAAACAGGAATACCTATTCGAAGAGACATCGTCGTCGCGTTCAAAAATGAAAATAGGAATTCCTCTTCGAAGAGACATCGTCGTCGCTTTTAAAAATGAAAACAGGAATACCTCTTCGAAGAGACATCGTCGTCGCGTTCAAAAATGAAAATAGGAATTCCTCTTCGAAGAGACATCGTCGTCGCGTTCAAAAATGAAAATAGGAATTCCTCTTCGAAGAGACATCGTCGTCGCGTTTAAAAATGAAAACAGGAATACCTCTTCGAAGAGACATTGTCGTCACGTTCAAAAATGATAACAGGAAACCTTCGGTGTTCCCAAGGTCCTTCGAACAGAGTATGTTTGAAGGACCTTGGGTGTATCCACATTATCGTCCACTACTTCCACCGAGAGCTCTTCAGCGTCGTCGCCGCCGCCGAGCTGCATAATGCGAAAGTCGATGCCAGGCAGAAGAAGAATATTGAATATGTCGAAGGGAAAATGTTTAAGGCTCGACAATTATTTTCCCCGGCACTGCGGAGGGACGACGAAGGACGCGGAAATCTAATTCCCAAATGTTTGGAAGCGTTCGCGCATTTGTAGAATAGATTTAGATGTTGGGGCCATTTACCTTGTTTGCTAGAGTTTGGTTGGGGGAGGGGAGGGGGTTATTGCTTTCGCCATTACCCAGAGGTCGTTTATATAATTCCATCAGTACTAACTGGGGTGCTTTGATGCTGTGGATATATATATATATATATATATATATATATATATATATATATATATATATATATATATATATATATATATATATATATATATATTTTTTTTTTTTTTTGTTTGTGTGAAAGATACTATGCATTTTCACGTTAGCTTGTGAACACGTTACATATATAAAATCGTCTTATATATGCTGACGCATTGTGCTCCAAAATATTCACATGAGAGTAGTCCAGTGAATGAAACTGATTTACACTGACAGCCGCACTGAAGCTGTCTTTCTGAGCAGAGCCTGAAACTGTTGCTGGTAAAGAAAAAAAAAAGTCTTCCAAGGTTTAAAGAAATGTAGCTTTCGAACACGGGACCATTGAAGGATACTCCCTCCTAAGTTGTGTTTAAGTTGGCGTCTAGCATACTGATCATGCTCTCTCTCTCTCTCTCTCTCTCTCTCTCTCTCTCTCTCTCTCTCTCTCTCTCTCTCTCATAGGGTCAAGGAGCTGTTCTTAGTCCAACTTTACCTTCAACTTTCGTCATTGTGTGTACTTGTAATTATATACCCCAGTCTGCATATTTAAAGTATGTAACTACTTGTGGGATTATAGGTTATGGAAGTATATGAAATAAAATGATAAGTAAAGTAGTAAAAGTAGTGACATATTATTAAGAACTTGTGATCTTTCTGCATAACTGTCTCAGCAGTAAAAGTTTACCTCCACTTCATGTAAGTTTTAGCCGTGTGAATGTCGATTGGGATTTGAAATTTCAATGAGAGATTTTATTGCTCCTGTCAGGACTCAGGATTACATGTGGGCTTATCAGCTGCCATCCTTTAGCATGCTTTAACAAGAGAGCTTATTTTGTAAGCCATTGTAGATGCTGTTGATTATTATTCTGCATGTAGTACATAAATATAAATTGCTTCTGTCTGTTAAATGTTAAATTTATGCTTTTCTCTGGAGCAGTTTTGAAATTACTCCAAGTGGTCAGTCGAGTTACCTAAATGTCGAGACTGACCACGGTAAAGGAGAAATTAATGTTTTTTTAAATTTTTTGGTGTAGAATTTAGGCAAAAGACCAAGCAGTAAATAGGGTTTTAAAGGTGTAACAGGAGAAAAACCTCGCAGTTGCACCGTGAAACAACCGTTAAAGAGGGTGGAAAGTCAAGAGGAAGAAAGAGAATATGAACGGAGGTACAGAAGAAGGAAGGAAAGAAGTTGCAGCTA
Organism: Macrobrachium rosenbergii; assembly: GCF_040412425.1. Lineage (NCBI taxonomy): Eukaryota > Metazoa > Arthropoda > Malacostraca > Decapoda > Palaemonidae > Macrobrachium > Macrobrachium rosenbergii. The sequence goes on along the minus strand of NC_089793.1, from coordinate 28,055,174 downwards.
GGAGCCGAAGGGACGCTACAGAGGATCTTGAGTAATGCCTACAGTGCACCTCCTATGGCGTCTCATTTGTCTGTCAGTTGCTTCATTTTTTTTTCAGGATCACTCTTTTACAAATCGGAATATTCACCAACCTTCGCCGGTTCATAGATTTTAAGAACTCCCCCCCCCCCCTTCCCACATGCAGTTTCGTCCAGACTTTCTTAGTCTTTTTTAAGTATTCAAGAAACCTCCCCAAGAACATTCTCTCTGTCATTTACCTCATGTATTCCAGGAAATGTATTTTCCACATTCTTTGTCTTTCTTCGTCTAGTTGTTCCAGGAATCCCCGAGTTATTTTTTATTTATTTTTTTTGGAAAGTGTTGATCAGAGGGATTTTACCCTAGAGGAATAAATATAATCGCTGTTTCTTTTCTTTGTTCGATGAAAGCTCTGTTTTATTGCCTTTAATCAACTCTTGTTTTTCATTACCTTCATAGACACTTTCCTTGGAAACCCTAGAGTTTTTTCGCCGTAAGGAGTAGTGCCGTTAGTGCACCTTACACGGTGCACTGTAGGCGTTACTTGAGGTTCTTTGCAGCGTCCCTTGGGCCCCTGTCTGCAACCTCTTTCATTCCTTTTATTGTACCTCTGTTCATATTATCTTTCTTCCTGTTAAACCTTGAAAACCTTTTTACTCTCAGTTTCCCTTTCAACTCTGATAGACCTCCCGTTCCTAGAGTTTTTCGGTTCTTTAAAATTGTCTTAGAGTTTCCCTTGAAAATGGCTAACTCGTATTTCCTTCATACGTTTCGGAACTTTCCCCCAGGAATCCTCTTGCGAAATTCTTCGCAGCCTATTTTCGGTTTTATATACATTTTTCAACAATGTACCTGTTATTTGTTAATCATTCATTCTTGCATTCCTAGATCACCCTTGACCAAGTTTTATGAGTTTTCCTCCTCGCCCTTGAATTTGCCACCCATATGAAGTCACATTACCTTCACGCTAATGTCTTGGTTGGTTCAATGAGTTCGGAGGTCCACACCAGGCCTTATACACGTTCCCATCGTACCACACCTTACGGGCCGCCCCTAGAGGCTAGGGCCCGCTCGTGCTGACCTAAGGGCCATTTAATGGAAAAAAAACCATCATGCTAATGAGAAGAGGCATTCATAGCCTCCTTCAGACACTCCTACAACGCGAGAATTTTTCCTCAGGCAAATTATTCATCGCTCGTCAGACCTGTCGTCGTGCTTGGCTGGAATCTCACCCAGGCAGATGACTCCATTCTTCGTCACCGTCATGCATTCCAATGGAAGTCGCGAGCAATTGCTTTCAGTCCTTTTTTGGAAGGTGAGAGGTGCATAATCAGGGGCCTTCTGGGTGGCAGCACTCCAGGTGGGGGCGGGGTGGGTGGGGACCCGGCGATGACGCAACTGGTGGCGGATTCGATCCCCTTTGTAGGTAAGGATGCTTTAGGGTTCGCTGTCATGCATTCCAATGGAAGTCGCAGGCAGTTGCTTTCAGTCTTTTTTGGGAGGTGAGAGGTGCATAATCATGGGCCTTCTGGATGGCAACACTCGCGGGGGGGCCACCCGGCGATGACGCAACTGGTGGCGGATTCGATCCCCTTTGTACGTAAGGATGCTTTAGGGGTCTGATAGGTAACGCCTACCAACGTGGCCCCCAGTCCCCGAAATTTAGTGGTTCCTAATCTTCGTAGACAGGTTCATGTCTTTCCTTGTTATACTTGTGACTTAGTAATGATGTACTATTTCTTTCAGGAATACTCTGGCTGTATATTGGACTTTCTGTTGTTTTTTTATGATTACCTAGTGCCTGCAGAATTCGTAAATTATTATTATTATTATTATTATTATTATTATTATTATTATTATTATTGGGGTATATTTATGATTACACAGTGCCTGCAGAATTCATTATTATTATTATTATTATTATTATTATTATTATTATTGTTGTTGTTTGTTGTTGTTGTTATTGTTGTTGTTTGAAGCACCACGGCTTGTGAATACCGATGTTGCAGAAGCGTCATGCTAGCACGAATTTAGTTGTTGACTACACAAGATAAATGTTTTTCACACACACAGAGAGAGAGAGAGAGAGAGAGAGAGAGAGGAGAGAGAGAGAGAGAGAGAGAGAGAGAGGTGGCGGAGAATTAATAGATAAATTTGGTAGACCTGATATAAAGAAAATGAAGTTCTTGCAAAAACAGCTCATCAGGCCGACAGTGGAAAGAGCTTTTTTTACATCTATTTTAATGACTATTTTCAACCACCTTACAAACTTAAGCACCTTTTTTTATTCAGTTTTGATTTAAAAGGTTGTAATAATCATTTTAAAGTTTTACTCGTACATTATGTATATATTTAGGTATGGAACTGTCATGTTGCAAAGCGAAACATGACACTCTTTGGTTGACATGTACGAATCAGAGGAAGGAATAAAGAAGGAATAAACAAGTAAAAAATGCGCCGAAGTTTTTTTGGCGCAATTCAGTTTTCTGTACGGCGTATAATGCTGTATGAAACTCTCAGCCACGACCGGGCAGCGCTCAATTGCTTCCCAGATGCGGTCAAGTGAAGGTGCGTCGGCGACACCTCCGGAATTGGACTCGGCGGTGCCAGACGCACGATCCATGGCCAACCTTAACCTTAAATAAAATAAAAACTACTGAGGCTAGAGGGCTGCAATTTGGTATGTTTGATGATTGGAGGGTGGATGATCAACATAACCAATTTGCAGCCCTCTAGCCTCAGTAGTTTTAAAGATCTGAGGGCGGACAGAAAATGTTCGGACCAACAGACAAATAGCCATCTCAATAGTTTTCTTTTACAGAAAACTAAAACTGTATTTAATATACTGTTCATCCGTCCTTTTGCATTCATTGTATAATTTTCATCTGTGCTTTTGCATTTATTATATACTGTTTATCTGTGCGTTTGCATTCATTTGTATACTGTTTTTTTGTGCTTTTGCATTCATTGTGTATTGTTTATTTGTGCTTTGCATTCATGGTATGCTGTTCACCTGTGCTTTTGCGTGCATTGTAATTAACGTCCTACCAAGAAAAGATAATGAAATGACGTTCCGCTGTTATTCCCGACTGTAATGAATGACTGAATTGCATTTCAAGAAAAAAAAAAAAACCTGAAGGAAAGCGATGCCTTCACTTGTAGTTTCTGTTTCGGTCTAACCTTGCCTGTTATTAGAGCAGATGTTATGTATTCCAGCGGCCTTTTAAACCATTCATTTTCGTCCCATTTCGAGCCTTGAAAGCGTCTGTCTGTAATGCTCGGGGTCCCGGGGAAAAAGGAAATATAACGAATGGTGACTGGGGAATGGAGAATGGCCAGTTACCCAGGATGAATAGTGTGCCTCGTCTGCGAATGGAGAGAGAGAGAGAGAGAGAGAGAGAGAGAGAGAGAGGGGGGGAAACAGAGAGAGAGAAAGAGAAAACAAAGAGAGGAAAAAACAGAGAAAAACAGATAGAGAGAGAGAGAGAGAGAAAGGGGGGGGGGAAACAGAGAGAGAGAAAAATCAGAAAACAGAGAGAGAGAAAGAGCGTGCATGTGAGGGAGTCAAATAAAGAGAAATGAAATAGAGGGCGAAGTTAGATTTAAACTCGGCTTTTTAGTCATTTCCGTATCTTGTCCAGAGGTCATTTGGCATTTTCCCAATTATGATAACGACTTGTGCCGTCCGATTACGAGACAGATTTATGACCTATTTGGTCGTTAGAAATTGCCCAGCATCAATGAAACTCTGATAGTTCCGGAGAGAAAGCGCTCTTTCTTTCATTTGCGACCGATTCACCCTTTTTTTTTTTTTTGACCCAGGTTGGTGAAGTGAAATATATCTATCTCTGCTCATCAGGTTTGATATGTAGTTTTTAAAATGTTTGTGGGCACGAAATTTCATATTTTCATTTCATCATCTTTCCTTGGTAGGACACTAAATACAATGAATGCAAAAGCACGTGTAAACATTATGCAATGAATGCAAAAGCACAGATAAACAGTGTATAATGAATGCAAAAGCACAGATAAACAGTATACAGAAAATGCAAAAGCACAGATAAACAGTATACAATAAATGCAAAAGCACAGATAAACAGTATACAGTAAATGCAAAAGCACAGATAAACAGTGTACAATGAATGCAAAAGCACAGATAAACAGTATACAGAAAATGCAAAAGCACAGATAAACAGTATACAATGAATGCAAAGCACAGATAAACAGTATAAAAAAAATGCAAAAGCACAGATAAACAGTTTACAGTGATTGAAAAGGCACAGGTAAACAGTATACAGTAAATGCAAAAGCACAGATAAACAGTATACAGTGAATGCAAAAGCACAGATAAACAGTATACAGTGAATGCAAAAGCACAGATAAACAGTATACAGTAAATGCAAAAGCACAGATAAACAGTATACAATGAATGCAAAAGCACAGATAAACAGTATACAGTGAATGCAAAATCACAGATAAACAGTATAAGAAAAATGCAAAAGCACAGACAAACAGTATACAGTGAATGCAAAAGCACAGATAAACAGTATACAGTAAATGCAAAAGCACAGACAAACAGTATACAGTAAATGCAAAAGCACAGATAAACAGTATAAGAAAAATGCAAAAGCACAGACAAACAGTATACAGTAAATGCAAAAGCACAGATAAACAGTATACAGTGAATGCAAAAGCACAGATAAACAGTATACAATAAATGCAAAGGCACAGATAAACAGTATACAGTAAATGCAAAAGCACAGATAAACAGTATACAGTGAATGCAAAATCACAGATAAACAGTATACAGTGAATGCAAAAGCACAGATAAACAGTATACAGTGAATGCAAAAGCACAGATAAACGTATGTTGTAAATGCAAAGCACAGATAAACAGTATACAATGAATGCAAAGCACGGATAAACAGTATACAGTAAATGCAAAAGCACAGATAAACAGTGTACAATGAATGCAAAAGCACAGATAAACAGTATACAGTAAATGCAAAAGCACAGATAAACAGTATACAAAAAATGCAAAAGCACAGATAAACAGTATACAGTAAATGCAAAAGCACAGATAAACAGTATACAGTAAATGCAAAAGCACAGATAAACAGTATACAATGAATGCAAAAGCACAGATAAACAGTATACAGTTAATGTAAAAGCACAAATAAACAGTATACAGTGAATGCAAAAGCACAGATAAACAGTATACAATAAATACAAAAGCACAGATAAACAGTATACAGTAAATGCAAAAGCACAGATAAGCAGTATACAGTAAATGCAAAAGTACAGATAAACAGTGTACAGTGAATGCAAAAGCACAGATAAACAGTATACAGTGAATGCAAAAGCACAGATAAACAGTATACAGTAAATGCAAAAGCACAGATAAACAGTATACAATGACTGCAAAAGTACAGATAAACAGTATACAGTGAATGCAAAAGCACAGATAAACAGTGTACAGTGAATGCAAAAGCACAGATAAACAGTATACAGTGAATGCAAAAGCACAGATAAACAGTATACAGTAAATGCAAAAGCACAGATAAACAGTGTACAGTGAATGCAAAAGCACAGATAAACAGTATACAGTGAATGCAAAAGCACAGATAAACAGTATACAGTAAATGCAAAAGCACAGATAAACAGTATACAATGAATGCAAAAGTACAGATAAACAGTATACAGTAAATGCAAAAGCACAGATAAACAGTATAAGAAAAATGCAAAAGCACAGACAAACAGTATACAGTAAATGCAAAAGCACAGATAAACAGTATACAGTAAATGCAAAAGCACAGATAAACAGTATAAGAAAAATGCAAAAGCACAGACAAACAGTATACAGTAAATGCAAAAGCACAGATAAACAGTATACAGTAAATGCAAAAGCACAGATAAACAGTATACAGTAAATGCAAAAGCACAGATAAACAGTATACAGAAAATGCAAAAGCACAGATAAACAGTATACAGTGAATGCAAAAGCACAGATAAACAGTATAAGAAAAATGCAAAAGCACAGACAAACAGTATACAGTAAATGCAAAAGCACAGATAAACAGTGTATTTAATATGTTATTATTCCTTCCTCTAATTCGTACATGTCAACCAACGAGTATCATGTTATGCTTCGCAACATAACAGCCCCATCCCTAAATATTTCATATTGTAACTGCAACCAACAATTGGGTATTTTTTTCTGTTGTCAGTAAGTATCAAAAGTATTCACTGAATTATTAATATTTTCCGTGTAGAACCTAGCGAAAGTCTCCGAGCTCTTATCGAATTCTCGATTAGTGAATTTGCCATTCTTAGGCGCCATGCACCATAAAATTCACATTAAATATTTATTTAATCCAGTCTGGTATAAGGCGTTGTTTCCTATGTAACTTGTCCTATTGCGCCGTCGAATTCGTCAAATTTTACACTTTTTTGAGCGTGCAGTGCAATTTTTTTCGCGAGGAAGTTGTTCTAGAAAAAAAATAAAAGAAAGAAAGAACATTTACAGACCTATCTGGCACGTGACTGCAGAATGAAGGATTTATTCTCTGAAAGAAGGTTTTCAGAATCTTGTCAATTGCAGAAGCATCGTCAGCAACGTCAAGGCTCCTCTCCTTTGCGCATGCTTGGAAATGGCTTCCATATTGCTTTCACTTTGGCCGTTTTGATGTTAAATTCCTCTATCTGAACAGGTTAAAAAAAGTATATCTTAGTTTAACCAGACCACTGAGCTGAGTAACAGCTCTCCTAGGGGTGGCCCGAAGGATTAGATTTATTTTACGTGGCTAAGAACCAACTGGTTACCTAGCAACGGGACCTACAGCTTATTGTGGAATCCGAACCACATCATGACGAGAAATGAATTACTACCACCAGAAATAAATTCCTCTAATTCTTCATTGGCCGGTCGGAGAGTCGAACGCTGGGCCAACAGCGTGCTAGCCGAGAGCTCTACCTACCCCTCCAATGAAGAACTTATCTCAGCAGGTAAGGTATACTGATCATTCTCATTCTCATTTTAGCTTCAAGATACGTATCATGTATGTGTGTGTATGTATGTATTATATATATATATATATATATATATATATATATATATATATATATATATATATATATATATATATATATATATATATATTTATTATATATATATATATATATATATATATATATATATATATATATATATATTCTTATTTGTATTTGAGTTTTTATATTTTCTGACCATGTATTGTAAGCATATATGCAGACTTGTTGCATACATACCTACGTGTCTTATTTGCAGGACGCCTTGGCACAAAGTACGTGTTAAACATTCATTCATTACGCATGCGCAAAACCTGACGGGAAACGTGACTGTTAGGCGAAAGTCTTTGTAAAGAAGCCCTCTCGTATTTTTATGTATATGGAAAATGGTCTTGTTTACAGTTTTACCCCTCCGGAGTACTCTTTATTTATGCAAATAAGCCCTTCCTTCATGAAAAGTGTTAGTTGGAACTCTCTCTCTCTCTCTCTCTCTCTCTCTCTCTCTCTCTCTCTCTCTCTCTCGTCACATATACACGCGCACGCACACACACACATACACACACACAGACACGTGTTATATCACATGAATATTAATGCAAAAATTAGATTTCGTGAGAAGTATTTTCTAAATATATATATATATATATATATATATATATATATATATATATATATATATATATATATATATATATATATATATATATATATATATATATCTTCCTTTTCCTGTCATACATTTTATACATGTACAGTGAGCTAATGTAAAGTATCGTACATAAGCTCACTGTATACGTAGAAAATGTATAAAAAGACCTATTTTAATAGAAATTATGCTATTAAAATAGGCCCTTTTTCCCTATCTTTCTATATATATATATATATAAAATATATATATACTGTATATAAATGTGTATATATACATACATGTATATATATACACATACAAATAAACAACTTCGCCTCCTGAACCTCACGCTTGGCCATCATATCAGTAATTAATAACAAAGAAAAATGGGGGGAGGAGGGTGAAATACCATCTCGTAATACATCCTGCTGCGAGCCTGTAAGTCTGCCATAAGAAACGGGGGCTTATTTACGCAGTGTGTTATGAAGTATACGCAGATATCCGTAGGAGCAGTCTCTCATGAATATTGACGAGGCGGGCTGAGGGCGTGACGGTGCATAGAGATGATCTCCTTAATTCCTTTACTTTGTCAAGTGTTTTTGCGTAGGGAGACATTATGCTGCGTGCACGCGCGTTTGTGTGTGTGCTTGCGTGTGATATCATTCCCCCGCCCCGACCTCTACCCCCACCTCCACCTTCCCTTCCCCAAGGAGGTTGAAGGTAATCTCTCTCTCTCTCTCTCTCTCTCTCTCTCTCTCTCTCTCTCTCTCTCTCTCTGATATCATTCCCCGCACCCTCCCAACCCCTGTGAAGCTAATCTCTCTCTCTCTCTCTCTCTCTCTCTCTCTCTCTCTCTCTCTCTCTCTCTCTCTCTCTCTCTCTCTCATAATATTGCTACCCTGCTGGACAGTCTTTCTTGTATGTTTTACCATAATATCAACTTCAGAGAGAGAGAGAGAGAGAGAGAGAGAGAGAGAGAGAGAGAGAGAGAGAGAGAGAGGGAGAGAGAGATTATTTGTGAAAGATTTGCATTAGGGGAGTAGAGGGCTTTTTGAATGGGATAAGGAATGTTGTTAATGTTGTTTTGCTGTGGTTTAATCTCTGATGGTACTTTTGTTAGGAGGGGGGACTTGAGTAGATTGCGTCTGTCTGTCTGTCTCTCCACACACACACACATATATATACACATATATATAGTATATATATATATATATATATATATATATATATATATATATATATATATATATATATATATATATATATATATATATATATATATACATACTGATATATATACTTTCCTTTATTCCCTTGACTAGTTAATTTTCAATTTTACTTTCCATATTATACCATCTTTTTTCCTTCTCTTGGCCAGTTTCTTCTTCCTATCACCTCAAAGGTAAGATTACCCATCATTTACCTTTTCATCCCTCGCCTCATCTCATTACCTTTCATTCTACCTTTTCTTTTCCCGTTGCTTAACAAATTCAATTTTCAAAATCATCTAAAAAAAAAAAAAAAAGAAAATGATCGCAACAAATAAAAAGAAAATTAAATTTTTGCAACAATTTTAACGGAAGATTTTTAGGACACTTTTCACCTTTCTCTTTCTCATTGACTTTCTCTTTTCCCAATTTTTCCTGTCCTTATCTTTTCATCCTTCCTTTCCTTCCTTCTGTATTTTTATCCCTTTCCCTTACATTTCCGGTAACCCTTCTCGTATTTAATTGTTTCCTTTTACCTTTATGGTAACCCCTCTTTTTTCTTTAACCCTTTCACCTCCCCCTTACCTTTCCAACAACCCTTTTTCTTTTCTTTTCAAAACCCTTTCTTTTACCTTTCCAAAAACCCTTTCCTTTATCTTTTTCCCATTTACCTTATAATGCTTCCCTTCACCTTTCCCACAACCTTTTACCTTTCATTGAACCTCCCTTCCCTTTACCTTTCTTCTTCTCTTTCCTCTCCCTTTGTATTTTCCCTAACCTCCTAACGTGTACAACTCCCCCCCACCTCCCCTACGACTTTCCATAACCCCCTCCACCTCACACTGCCATTGTGCATTACAGTAAGTTCTGAAGGAAATATTTCAAAACCTTACTTTCTTTACATATATATATATATATATATATATATATATATATATATATATATATAT
>NC_089793.1:28032823-28042823 GCF_040412425.1 Macrobrachium rosenbergii | reverse complement strand
AGCGGAAGCGAAGAAGAAAAAACTCAATGCAGTTTGGCAGCGATGATATTTGCAAAGCGCGAATATCCATCCTAAAAATAAACTTAAGTCTCTCTGCGTGAAACTGCCGAGCAAACTGCCTGCTGGCATCTTGAGAGAGAGAGAGAGAGAGAGAGAGAGAGAGAGAGAGAGAGAGAGAGAGACGGAAGGGGGAGGAAATAACCTCCCCAGTGAAAAGGGAGGAAGTAATCTCCCTCTCGAATATAGATTCTTAAATGCCATTATACTGAAGTCGGGTTCTTCAGCCTGGAAAATTGCTCTTGGCCCGGGGATTTGGGGTGTGAAAATATGATAAGTTATTCCGGACCACCAGGGATTATTTGGGAGGTGAACAGTCGAGGGGATATTAGTATCAGAGGTTTTCATGTGCACTCCCAAGTCGTCCTTGGCCTCCAGTACTGGAATTAAATGGTATATTAACCCTGTGAGGTCCGATGCGCTTTGTAGCCGGGGAATATTTGAAGAAATTCGCGTTAGGAGCGAACCTGTCCTGGGGAATTCAGCGCGGAGTATATTTAATTTTTATGAATATTGTATACTTGAGGAAATTCTCAAGAAATTTGAGTCATGACAAATGGATCTGTATGGGATTTAGGTACTGGATTTGAAGATTAGGAACGCGCGGGTGAATAGTATTATGTATTTTTGATGAATTATATCTTTGAAGAAATTCGCACCTTAATTTGTCATGCGGGACTTGAGAGATGGAATTGTATGTTATAATTGTTTTGATGATATACTTATTGTTACTACACAGAATACTTAGAGAAATTTATTCCAGGATTCCTCAGCGAGATTCAAGCACTGGATCCAGTGGGTGGATATATATTTGTTATTAATAAATAAAACGTGTCATATGGGACTCATGCACTGTAATTAAATATCTGATAGTCTTTGTGGGTAAATATTAACTGTTTGTTGTTGTTGATAAGTAACGGAGTAGAAAAAATTAAAATTAGAATTTTTATGTTCGGGGTTGAAGCCCTGAAAATTAACATTAGTATTTGGGGGTTATTATAATTTATTTGTCGATGGTGGTGAATAAAAAGTTTTGTTTTTATTCTGTATTCGAAATTGCCTAATACGGGATCCATGTAGAAGAATGGATGTTTAATTAACTTTGTTCAACATAATGTTTTTCTTTTTTTCTGAACGAAGGTGATAATGTTATAGAATTCCATATTAGTAAAATCTTTGGGAATATTTATGCTATTATTTATTAACGACGGAAAAAATATAACGGCAACTGGTGGCCATTTTATCCTATGGATATAAAAGTAATTTTTTATTAACTTAGTTCGTATATAAATATATATATGTGTGTATTTGTGTGTGTATATATATATATATATATATATATATATATATATATATATATATATATATATATATATATATATATATATATATATATATATATATATGTATATATATATATATATATATATATATATATATATATATATATATATATATATATATATATATATATATATATATATATATATATATAAATATATACACATAGACCACACATATATGTACCTATATAGAACACTATATATCTTTATATTGTTTAACAATATGGATCTGTAATTTCCACATGATTGAAGGGATTGCGTCGCATACAAAGGGAAACCTAATTTTTGTGCAGCCGGCGATATTTTTCCACCCCCTTTTTTTTAATAAACACACAAAAACACGTAATTAAAATTTTATTGCCTAAAAGGTCGCTTAATAGCTTTCGGAATAAGTTTATTATTGCTGAATAGAATAGAAATACGTACCCGGTATTAATGGCTGTCCATTGTCCCATAATTCAACTTCGCTCTGTTGATTGTTCATTACGGTCTGAAATATGCTCTCTTTCTTTATTTTCTTCTTCTTATTTCGGTTTTTTTTTTATTAACTCGTGTGTGTTTTTTTTTTATTCATTCGGGTATTAGCAGCTTAATTGGCGTTCGGTTCCAAGATTGGTGAATTTCGAGAAATCAGCATAGGGCCTTTCAAGACCATTCAGTTGTTTAAAAATTGTTTTGTGTGTTTTTTCCTGGTTTATATGAGCCATATATATATATATATATATATATATATATATATATATATATATATATATATATATATATATATATATATATATATATATATATATATATATATATATATATTATATATATATATATATATATATATGTATATATATATATATATATATATATATATATATATATATATATACATATATATATATATATATATATACATATATATATATATATATATATATATATATATATTACACACAGACCACACAATATGTACTAGGACTTCTTTATATTGCTTAACAATTGGATCTGTAAACTGGATGATATATCAGAGATAAAATTTATTCAAAAGGTCGTTAATAGCTTACAAGTGAAATACCCAGGTATTAATGGTCCATTGTCCTATCGTCTGGATAGACGCAGAATCTATTAACGGCTACTAGACGATGAGACAGATTGGCACTAGTCCTGGAAAGACCATGCAACTTTTCTTTATGGATAAATATCTCCATTATATACCATCCATTTTAAATGTATGTACTTGTATTATTGATTGTGCTAATGCACAGAACAGGCTGTGTAAGTGATAAAGTTTAAAAACTGGATGGTATATATTTATATTCAAGAAAGACAGAAACTATTAGACGTAGAATCTACGGTTACTAGACGATGATATATCCTGGATATTTTCCTGGATAAATATATATATATCCATTTTAAAATGATCCTATTATTGATTGTGTTAATGCATTGTGTATATATATATATATATATATATATATATATATAAAATATATATATATATATATATATATTTATAATTTATATATATATATTTATATATATTTATATTGTATATATATATATATATATATATATAAATATATACATATATATGTTTGCATATATATATATATATATATATATTTATATATATGAGAGAGAGAGAGAGAGAAAAATACCGTGAATAACTGTGGCATTTTCCACTCTCTGCTTCCTTTTCCAATCATGTCATTGTTTGAGTTAATTTTGGTTTCAAAGGAGAGAGAGAATGTGAGAGAGAGAGACCCGATTATTAGTCTTGACTTATAAGATAGATCCATTAAAGTTATATTACGAGTGAATACACCATCACTCCTCTTGGAAGTCCAAGTTTTAATGAGTTGCAAATATTTTTTCACTCTCTCTCTCTCTCTCTCTCTCTCTCTCTCTCTCTCTCTCTCTCTGTACCTTTAAAGCCGTGACCCGAATTAGTTTGGATTGAGAAATTGGATGGGAAAATCTAGTGAAGGAGAAGGATGAGGATCTCTCTCTCTCCCCCTCTCTCTCTCTCTCTCTCTCTCTCTCTCTCTCTCTCTCTCTCTCTTCGATGTCTGTTATTAGTTAGTAAAAAGTCAAATTTGATGATTTATCTTTTGTCTGTTATTCATGATGAAGGTTTTATGTCGAAGATGAAATTATCGATATTCCTTTTGTATATAGCATTATGTATATATATATATATATATATATATATACATATATATATATATATATATATATATATATATATATATATATATATATTCCTCCAAGGTAAAATAGAAAGCAACGAAGCACGTAAAGCGAGACATCTCTCTGGGGAAATGGAAAACGGAGTAGTTGGAAGAGGTGGAATGGGAATGGGAAGGAGGGTAGGGAAGAGGAGGGGTTATGGGAAGGGGAGGGGAAGTGCAGGGTCTCACAGTCAATTCAAAGTGACCACAGAAGCTATCAATCCCAAAAGGTTCCCTTTTCGTTCTTTTGAAGACCCGTGAGAGAGAGAGAGAGAGAGAGAGATGGGAATATATCTGTTGCAACATCAAAATCCTGATAGTATAGAAGTCTCACCAATAGAGAGAATAGACTACTAGTTCATTTTTCCCCCCTGTGCCCATATTTTCTTTTTTTTTTCCAGTCTCACATTTTATCTTCATTCCTCCGATCATCCAAATCAATACCTATTCCTTTTTTTTTTTTTTTTTTTTTTGCTCTTTCCCGACCAAAGCTGCTGGTTGTTATTGGCTTTAAAATCCCCCCTTCCCCCATTTCCCCTTTTCCTTTCCCTCTCCTCCTCCTCCTCCTCCTCCTCCTCCTCCTCCTCCTCCATCCTCTCTCTCACTCTCTCCCTCTCGCACTCTCCCTTCCCCGACCCGCGCACATCCGAAAAAAAAAAAAGAGATGGAGGCTTTTCATTGGCACCAATGCCATGCTTTAGTGTAGTGGTTGCTGAATGATAAACTGAGGGGTCCGGAGGGCGGTGTTGGGGGACTAGGTGCCTGGAGGTGGTGGGGGGAGGCAGGATGGGAATGGAAGGGGAAGGAGGGGAAGAGAGCAGCTCACATGTTCCAAGCGGAGATATTTGGATTCCCTGATGAAAATATGTCGGTGAATGGAAAGTTGAGAGATAATACCAGCTAGACTTTTTTTTTTACGCTCTTTTCTTTATTTTCGTAGGGAGGAGGTTTGATTGAAGAATGTATTCGTTCCTCTTTGCGCCGGTTTATCCGCTGTTTGTACAGGTGAAAATGTAATAAAATGGAGAAATTTATGGTTCTCTACCTGTGAAAAAGAGAGACGTGCCGTGGATATGAAAGTTTTTTTTTTACTTTTTTTTTTTTTTACCCTTTGAAGTGAAGATACCTACGCTTGTGTATGCATTCATTTGTTCGCATTGGTGCAATATTGGTAATTCGGTTTCACTCAGACGAGTGCACGTGCACTATATACAGGTATATATATATATACACATATATATATATACATATATATGTACATATGTATATATATATATATATATATATATATATATATATATATATATGTATATATATATATAAAATATATATATGTTATTTTAGGAAGTGACCTTTCAGCTGTGGTTCAATAAATTTTCCAGGCACAAAGCCATGTTCTCACAGAGACGAAAATGAAATAGAATTATGAGCTAATGAAAACTCCGTTGTTCAACATGTTCGGCCGGGGACGAAATTGTGCAAAGATTTTGTGTATGTCTTTCACACGAGATTTTAAATCCAGCTCCTTTTTTCTATTCTGGTTGAAATGATAAAATCTTATGCCTTATTTATCTTATTATTATCATCAGCATAACTCCTATGCCAAAACTACTTTTATTTTTTTTCCTCTTAGAAATTTGATTCTAAATGACACATTAGAAGGTTGGGCTTTAAAACTGAGAGAACAATAGGAGCATGATGGATGAAGCATCGAAAGTTACAAAGCTCCAGTTACGTTACTGAATTCATCGCCTCTCTTATAAAAGCAATAGTCAAAAAGACGGCATAGTCCGTTCCAGAAGGAAAGCATTTGCTTTGGAGTTGATTCCTCTTGCACGAATTGCAAGGTGAAACCATCTGTGAAATGTTTCAGCTGTGTATTTTGCTAATTTACGTATATTTTTATCCATTTATTTGTTGACTTATTAATGTATGTTTTTATTTCTTTTCCAGTAACTGTTCGCTTCTTTCTGTATTTCCTGTTTCCTATATTATCTTCTGTAATTCCTTTCAAATGAGTACCATAATCTTTGGAAGCTTGAGTTTCAAGTCAGTGGCCCAGTAAGATTGTTCCGTAGGAATAGGGGGTTATCTTCCGAATAATAATAATAATAATAATAATAATAATAATAATAATAATAATAATAATAATATGTGTGCTTTTAGGGGTGATAAATTTGGAAGTTTGAATTTCAGGTCAATGACCGCCGCAGGATTCTTCCGTATGAATAGGGTTTTATCTTCTGTATAATAATAATAATAATAATAATAATAATAATAATAATAATAATAATAATAATAATAATAATAATAATAATAATAATAAGGGATCTTTTAGGGGTGATAAAATTGGAAGTTTGAATGTCACGTCAGTGGCCCCCGTAGGATTCTTCCGAATGAATAGGGTTTTATCTTCTGTATAATAATAATAATAATAATAATAATAATAATAATAATAATAATAATAATGGGGTTTTAGGGATGAAAAATGATAAAATTTGTTATTGTTCTTAATTTTTTAATGCGTCAGTTATTCATCCCGTGTATTATTTGACGTGTTTTATAATTGCCCCGTCATTCTCATTTTAACCGTAGGGCCTCATTAGTAAATTGCATTTGCATTGTCGGTAGAGCAAATGATTGAGTGTTTACATGCGTTGGCGATTTTAAACCCATGTGATTGTTTATTTTGCGTTCGTATTTTATGGAAATTTCGCCAGTATTCTGGTCAACACTTTTTATTGCAAATTGCTCCGGGGTTTGGTTAAAAAGAAAGAGTTTGTGATAAATGTGTATGTATGTATGTATGTATGTATATATATATATATATATATATATATATATATATATATATATATATATATATATATATATATATATATATATATATATATATATATATATATATATTATATGTATATTATATTATGAATATATATATATATATATATATATATATATATATATATATATATATATTATCTATATATACATACAGTATATGTAATATATATATATATTTATATATATATATATATATATATATATATATATATATATATATATATATATATATATATTATCTTATTATAAAGGAGAATTCTTATTATCAACGGAGACTTTACATACCCATTCCAGTAGGTATTATTGCGTTGCTTGTGACTTGCTGCTTACCAGATCATTTCCACTGAAAGTGTCTTGAACTGCATATGTGCTCGTGCAAGTACAGAAAGCCTGTGGAGATAAATTAGTAAATAAATAAATAAACGGAAAGGAAAAAATATAAGTTTGCCGGAGGCTTTCAAAAAGTCGACTCCCCCAGCGGTCGTAAGTTCACATCTCTTATGTATCACAAGAAACACGTGTGTGGTATCATTGACAAGCGTTTGTTTTGACGTCATCTGCAGATTTTTTATCACATTTTTCGAGTAATTCATTTTTCTTTTTTTACCTGGTGTTAATTAAGATAATTCCCTCGGGCGTGCTTCTTCGTTAATTTTTATCTCGTCGGAAACAAACCGAGTTACATCTTTCTAAAAAAAGAATTGATATTGGAAAATTTTCATTTAGCATGAGGATTGAAATGCTTCCGTCGAGGTTTTTAATTTTCAAAGGATGAGTCTCTGTGAAAAGAAATCTTCCTTTTTATGGGGGGTTTTATCTGCGATTTTTTCTGATTTTTTTACTTGAGAATACGAGAGGTGGTTTTTGCTGCAATATATATTCCTCTATATATTCTATTTATATATATATATATATATATATATATATATATATATATTATATATATATATATATATATATATATATATATATATATATATATATATATATATTTTCTGAAGTCAACTTAATTACTTTTTAATAATAATAATAATAATAATAATAATAATAATAATAATAATAATAATAGTAATAATAATAAAAGTTAAATGGTTTTACCTGTATGTAAGGAATAACGGTCATGTCACTGATAGGTGTAGCAGTTAAAACTATCTGATTATACTACTGCCAATAATGCTACTACTATAATTGCTACGACTGCTATTATTAATTTTATTATTAATCTTAATGTCTAGACAGTTTCCTGGACAAAGCCAGAAGGCTTTGTAAACCCCGTTTTCTAAAGGTAGTGTAAACGCTACCTTATAATTCTCATCGAAGACAGTCTCTAATCTTATTTTTCTGACACGGTATAAAGTCACCATAATTTTTCCCAAACGTAACTTAATATTATCTTTTTAACATCATCTTCTCAGAATAAAAACGTCAGCACTTTTGTCGTCTTGCTTATAAATCCATAGTATTTTCTGGGTCAGAGCTCAGAGTCTTCAAGATTTCCTTCCCTGTAATACAAGCTCTACAGTTTTAGTTTTCTGTAAAAGAAAATTATTGAGACGGCTATTTGTCTGTCCGTTCGCACTTTTTCTGTCCGTCCTCAGATCTTAAAAACTATTGATGCTAGAGGGCTGGAAATTGGTATGTTGATCATCCACCCTCCAATCATCAAACATATCAAATTGCAGCCCTCTAGCGTCAGTAGATTTTATTTTATTTAAGGTTAAATTTAGCCATGATCGTCCGTCTGGCGCCGCTATAGGTGCCAACAACGCATGCCACCACCAGGCCGTGGCTGAAAGTTTCTTGGGCCGCGGCTGAGAGTATCATGGGCCGTTGCTGAGTGTGTCATGCAGCATTATACGCTGTACAGAAAACTCGATTGCGCCGAAGAAATTTCGGTGCCTTTCTTACTTTTTTTACGTAATTCACAAACTGTATTCTGTTATGTAACAAACTCTATATCACACCTCTGTTACTCTTCGTATGTTTCCTGAACTATCTGCACTTTGGCTACTAGTAAACTACTCCAGAACACCCTGTTTTTTAACTACCTGTTATTCTATAACTATTGTGCTTCCTAAAGTACTGCTTTTCTCTAACTACTGTTATTTTTTAGTTGCTGCTATTAACTAATGCTCTTCTTGAACTGCTGCTATTCCTCAACCAATGCTATTCCTTAGCTACTGTTATTCCTTAACTACTGCTATTACTTAATTATTATTCCTTAACTACTGTTATTCCTCAATTGCTGCTATTCCTTTACTACTGCTGTTCCTTAACTACTGTTATTCCTTAACTACTGCTATAACTTAATTACTGTTATTCCTTAACTAATGTTCTTCCTTAACTACTGCTATTCCTTAATTACTATTATTGCTTAACTACTGATATTCCTTATTGTTTTTCCTTAATTAGTGGCATTCCATGTGTACTATTATTCTTTAACTGCTGTTATTTCTTAAAGACTGCTATTCCTTAACTACAGCTCTTATTTAACTACTCCTGTTCCCGACTTGATTTTAACTACTGCTATTCCTTAATTACTGCTGTTCCTTAACTACTGTCCATCCTTAACTCCTGCTATTCCTGACGTGATTTTAACTACTGCTATTCCTTAACAACTGCTATCCCTTAGCTACTGCTATCCCCAACATATCAATCTGTCAAGATTCATAATTCTCGCATATTCGTCAGCTCGATTCCTTAATTACTGCTATTCTTCAGCTACTGCTATTCCTTAACTACTGCTATTTCGGACGTGGTTTTAACTACAGTTATTCCCTAACTACTGCTTTTCTTTAACTATTGCTGTTCTTCAACTGCTGTTATTCCTTAACTACTTCTATTCCAAGATTACTCCTATTCCTTAACTACTGTTATTCCCGACGTGATTTTAACTACTGCTATTCCTTAAATACTACTGTTTCCGACGTGATTTTAACTGCTGCTGTTCCTTAACAACTGCTATTCCTTAGCCACTGCCATTCCTTAACTGCTGCTATTCCCGACGTGATTTTAACCACTGTAATTCCTCAACTACTGCTAGCCCTTAACTACTGCTCTTCCTTAATTAACTACTGCTATCCCCGACGTGTCAGTCGTCAAGAATCACGGCTCTTTCACATTCGTCAGCCGGATTCCTTTTCAGCTCTCGTGGCTTGTTTGTGCGCGTCGGCAACCCAGTGATTTCTCTCTCCATTAACGATAGTTTCTATTCCATCCAATGCATATCATCGACTTCACAATATCCTCGAAGGCTGCAGGAAATATCCTACAAGGAAATATCTCACGGCCAGGATATTGGCCGCTGATCGTGTTTGCTGTGCGGGGGTGGAAGAGTGGAATGGATTGGGGGCGGGAGGGAGAACTTCCTGTCGGTGTCGGAGGAGGAGAAGGAGGAGGAGGAGGAGGAGAAGGAAGATGAAGATGAGGCTGGCCCAGATGAAGAAGGGACTCGGGGAAGGGGAAGAGGAAGGGGACTCGTGCGCGACTTGGCAGAACCTAAGGGGGAACAGGATGGAGAGAGAGAGAGAGAGAGCT
>NC_089793.1:28002823-28027823 GCF_040412425.1 Macrobrachium rosenbergii | reverse complement strand
GTTATGATTTCCTTATTAATAGATCAGGTACCATAATCTTTAATCCCTGTACTTCAGCCTTTGCTCGTAACAGTTATAACAGGTAAATATTTTTTGCCCTGGTGTGATGGAAGTTATACAACTGAATTATTAAAACAGTACATTGACTTCATTTTTTAGTTTTTTCTCTAATATTCCATTCCTTTTATGCAAGGTGGCTTTTGTAATTATATGGCAATTTGCGTTTGTTGTAAGTAAAAGGTAGCATATTTTCAAAAGTGTTAACCTGAAAAATGGTATATTCATCTCGTATTGTTTATGGGAGATATGTTGATTGATAGGGCGTCTTCACTGCATCAGATCAATTTTATGTATTTATTTATTTATTTTATTTATTTATTTATTTATTTTTTTGCTGTAGACCCACAAACAGTAAGTTATTTTGTAGGTAGGGGGGTTCGAAATTCAACATAATTTGTGCATTTTCATTTCTTATAAATTTGACTTCAGTGCATGTATTTTGGCTGCGTTGAATATATTTTGACAAGTTTTAATTCCCTCGGGGTTTGCAAAACATCGAATAAAAAATAATTAACTGGATATGCATACTTATTTACCATAAGCCCTGACAGGTATACAAGTGTCTAAATACATAAATATCCACGAATATTATCTTAAGACATTCGGTAGATTGTCTCCCCATTCCATCTCTCTCTCTCTCTCTCTCTCCTCTCTCTCTCTCTCTCTCTCTCTCTCTCTCTCCTCTCTCTCCACACACACCATGATCATCAATTTCGTCGGTTTCATCTCGTTGACGAGGCTGTATTCAAGTTGGTAATTGCGTTGATTGATGTATTGCTGGAATAGCAGTGGGTGGTAGGAAGGCTCTCTCTCTCTCTCTCTCTCTCTCTCTCTCTTCTCCTCTTGCAGTGTGAACTTTGTTCATGTTGTTTTCGCTTTCCTCAGAATGTCCTTTAAGAATAAAAAAATCCTCTCTCTCTCTCTCTCTCTCTCTCTCTCTCTCTCTCTCTCTCTCTCTCGCTTCGTCCATAAGCATTAGGTATGTCTTTATCCCCTTCATAAATTCTCATTTCCTTTACAGTTTCTCCTTAAGGATATGTTTAATCAAATTGCGTTGTATAATATATAATTCATATGTGCAATTAAGCGTAATAGTCATTTTATCTTGTGTGTGTTTTTTCCTCTGTAATTTAAACGATGGAAGTGATATTTTCCTTCTTCTGTTATACCTTGTCGCCATTTCAGTCCCTAAGTAGTGAGGTTATAATTGTAACATTATTTTATTTTTGTTTTATGGCTTTCCTATTCTCAGTTCATGTTCAGTATTATTCTGATTGCGTATGTGTGTGTCAGTGCTTCTCTCTCTCTCTCTCTCTATATATATATATATATATATATATATATATATATATATATATATATATATATATATATATATATATATATATCTATACTCTACTCTACACACACAGAACATACATAAAATACTAATACATGCATTCATACAATTCATAATGGTATGCATTGTTTGTCTTTTTAAATCATTTTGGCCTGCCTATACTATACATTTATACAGTACACTAAACATAAGAAGAGCAGCTTAAATATAAACACGCATTTTCCTTTGCCCAAGCATCCAGTGGCATTCAATCACTGTTGCTTCAGATCCAAAGCTTTGCATACGTATTAAGTTAGATCAGGGGTGGAACTGTTCTCTCCTTCCCTCCCCTTCCTCTCCCCTCCCTCCCTTGCACCTCCTTCCTCCTCGCGCCTCCCCTTTCCCCCCCTGTCCTCCTCCCAGATTGACCCATGCCTCCCTCCCCTCTGAGGACCCTACCCTCCCTTCCCCTACTTCTTCCCTCTCCTCCCAGACCCTACCACCTCCTCCCTTCCCTCCCCTACGCCTCCTTCCCTTCCCTCTCCCCTCCCCTCCTCCTGTCCTCCCATTCCTTCCCTCCTCCTCCATCCCTTCCTTCCCTCTCTTCCCCCTCCTCCTGCCCTCCCCTACACATTCCTGTTTCCCTTGTCATCCCTTCCTCGTCCTCCTCTCCCCTCCCCCTCCCCTAAACTTCCTACCTCCTTTCCTCATCATCCTCCGCCGCGGAGGGAAAGCCAGTTTCATGGCGAATGGATTGTACAGTTGCCATAGCCACAGAAGAGAGCTAAATCGTATCTTGGAAAAGGACCTGCTGTTATCAGTGTTATATTGCCTCTTAATGTCTCTCTCCTCCATTCACGTCGTTTATCTTTTTTTCCTTTTGTATAAATCTCCTGACGTAGGAAATATTCGTATTGTCCCCCTACACGCCGTTTCATTTCGTCCAATTATGGAATTCTTTGAACAGGCTTCATTCATTGTTTTGCTTCACAATTTTTTTTTATTTTTATTTTTTCTTCAACCCTTTTTCCAGCGTAGGGCGTTAATGGATATGTTTCCACTCTTGTCTTTTTAAATCGGTTATCGTTAACGGGTGGCATTTTTGGCGTGTTTGGTTAATGTAAATCCTCTACCTTTACTGTGCACTGTAATCTCTCTCTCTCTCTCTCTCTCTCTCTCTCTCTCTCTCTCCTCTCTCTCTCGTACGTCTGTGAATTTATTTATTTTGTTTTCACTTTCCTCAGATTGTTCTTTAAGAGTAGTAAGGTCCTCTCTCTCTCTCTCTCTCTCTCTCTCTCTCTCTCTCTCTCCGTCTGTAAATTTGTTGTTGTTTCCTTTCCTCAGATTGTTCCTTAAGAGTAGTAAGGTCCTCTCTCTCTCTCTCTCTCTCTCTCTCTCTCTCTCTCTCTCTCTCTCTCTCTCTCTCTGTTTTGGAATAGAGATTTGATTGGATGCACTCGGCTTTTGTTTCTGGTATTTTGTAACCTTTTGCTATTATTCTTTCATTCATTTATTTAGTGTCGTGGTCATTCCATGACTATTGTTTTTGTAAATGCTTTAAATGTCTTTTCATGTACCTCACAATGGACTGAGTATATATTAGTGTCTTTCCCACTCTCGTATATTTACTATACAGAACATTACAATTGACCAAGCGTTAGAAACAATAGTTACAAAAGGCGAGGTTGACGATAGTAATACAATAACAGCAAATAAAAAAAAAATACTGTTTACTGATTTTCTCCAGCGAGTGGCACGCGGGAAAAAGATTTGGAATAGCTTAGTAGTAAAGTTATATGTTTTTTTTTGTGTGTGTGTGTGTGTGTCTTCTGTAATAGAGGATGTGGAGAGAAAAATGTTGTGCCGTCTTTTTGTAATTGTATGTCTTATCGTAATGCGGTATTTGATTTATCTAGGTGACAGCGAATTTGTTTCGTTTAGGTGAAAACGGATTTGTTTTTCGTCTAGATGACATTGGATTTGTTTTTCGTCTAGATGACATGGGATTTGTTTCGTGTAGACGACAGCGGATTTGCTTCGTCTAGATGACAGCGGATTTGTTTCGTCTAATGACAGAGAATTTGTTTCGTGTAGACGACAGCGGATTTGTTTCGTTTAGATGACAGCGCATTTGTTTCGTCCAGATGGCAGTGGGTTTGCTTCGTCTAATGACAGCGAATTTGTTTCGTGGAGACGACAGCGGATTTATTTCATCTTGATGACAGCGGATTTGTTTCGTTTAGATGACAGCAGATTTATTTCGTGTAGACGACAGCGAACTTGTTTCGTCTAGATGACAGCTGATTTGCTTCATCTAATGATGGCGGATTTTTTTCGTCTAGATGACAGCGGACTTGTTTCGTCTTGATGACACCGAATTTGTTTCGTGTAGATTACAGCGGATATGTTTCTTCTAGGTGACAGTCGATTTGTTTCGTCTAGATGACAGCGAATTTGCTTCGTCTAAGATGTCATCGGATTTGTTTCGTCTAGATGACAGCGGATTTATTTCGTCTAGATGACAGTGGATTTGTTTCGTCTTGATGACAGCCGTTTGTTTCTTCTAGATGACATTGTATTTGTTTTACCTAGATGGCAGCGGATTTTTTCTCGTTTAGATGACAGCGGATTTGTTTCGTCTAGATGGCAGCGGATTTGTTTCGCCTAGATGACAGCGGATTTGTTTCTTCTAGGTGACAGTGGATTTGTTTCGTCTAGATGATAGCAAATTTGCTTTGTCTCAATGTCATCGGATTTGTTTCGTCTAGATGACAGCGGATTTGTTTCGTCTAGATGACAGCAGATTTGTTTCGTCTAGATGACAACGGATTTGTTTCTTATAGATGACATGACAGTGGCTTTGTTGTTCGTCCATATGACAGCAGATTTGTTTCGTCTAGATGACAACGGATTTATTTCGTCTAGATGACAGCGGATTTGTTTCGCCTAGATGACAGCGGATTTGTTTCTTCTAGGTGACAGCGGGTTTATTTCGTCTAGATGACAGTGGATGTGTTTTTCGTCAAGATGACAGCGGATTTTTTCGTCTAGATGACAGTGGATTTGTTTTTCGTCAAGATGACAGCGGATTTGTTTCGTCTAGATGACATGATTTATTTCATCTGGATGACAGTTTGTTCCTTCTAGGTGACAGTATTTTAAATTGCAGTTATGAACGCCACTTATTTTAAATAGGAGACATTATCTGCAGTTATTTTAAATAGGAGATATCTCCTGTTATTTTAATTTTAAATAGCAGGCATTGTCCTTAGTTATGTTAATTGTATTTAATAAACCACTGTAATAGAATTACACTTAATTACTAATATGGCTTATTAGTTATTCATAAATTCTGCACATTAATGCTTTAAGTACTAGATTGATAATGACAAAAAGATAATCAAAAGCTACAAACGTCGACCCACGTAGAAAGGTATGGCAGTGCACTGTAGGCATTACTTAAGGTTCTTCGCAGCACACCTTCGGCCGCTAGCGGCAACCTCTTTCATTCCTTTTACCGTACCTCCGTTCATATTCCGTTTCTTCCAGCTTACTTTCCACCTTCTCCTAAAAATTGATTGATAGTGCAAGTGCGGGATTTTCCTCCTGTTACATCTTTCAAAATTTTTTTTTTACTGTCAGTTTCCGTTTGAGCGTAGAATGACGTCGTAGGTCCCAGCGCTTTTGGCCTAAATTCTATATACTATTCTATTCTACGGGCTTTTGGCCTAAATTCTATATACTGTTCTATATTCTACGGGCTTCTGGCCTAAATTCTATATACTATTCTATTCTACGGGCTTTTGGCCTAAATCTATATACTATTCTATTCTACGGGCTTTTGGCTTAAATTCTCTACACTATTCTATTCTACGGCCTGTTGGCCTAAATTCTATATACTATTCCATTCTATGCAGCTTTGGCTACAAATTCTATATACTATTCTATTCTACGGGCTTTTGGCCTAAATTCTCTCTACTATTCTATTCTACGGGCTTTTGGCCTAAATTCTCTATACTATTCTATTCTAGGGGCTTTTGGCCTAAATTCTCTATACTATTCTATTCTACGGGCTTTTGGCCTAAATTCTCTATACTATTCTATTCTACGGGCTGTTGGCCTAAATTCTCTATACTATTCTATTCTACGGGCTTTTGGCCTAAATTCTCTATACTATTCTATTCTACGGGCTTTTGGCCTAAATTCTCTATACTGTTCTATTCTACGGGCGTCAACTCGTTGCCCAAACGCTCATATAAGTAAACAAGAGTTGCATTTCAAGAATAAACAGTCCCCCAGTTTCCCACCTTCACTTTCGCACACACAAGTGAATCAGCAAAAGAGCAAATCTTCCTCGCTCTTTAAAACGTATCGAGGAAGAAGTTGTTGAAGTTGTTTACAATTGAAGTTGTTGCAAACCTTTTTTAAAAAAGAAATTGGCGAGAGGGTGAAAATGGAAGTCGAGATGAGGTCAGCTGTTTCTCCGGTGTCTGCTCAAAGGGGCGGAGGGCGGTAGCAAAGCGCCGAATTACCGGATTCAGTCTGTTTGTATGCTGGTGGAATACTGAAGATTCGTCAGGCAGCCTGATTCGCTTTTGAGCAGGAGCTCTCTCTCTCTCTCTCTCTCTCTCTCTCTCTCTCTCTCTCTCTCTCTCTCATGTATAAATATATATATATATATATATATATATATATATATATATATATATATATATATATATATATATATATATATAATATAATATATATATATATATATATATTTTAATATACACTGTATATATATTATATAATATAATATATATACATATATATTTATTAATTTATATTAATTCATCGTTCGGGGCTTATCCCCCGGAAGGTATCTGATTCTTCTGCATAGGTGTATGCAACATTAACGTTGTGGAAGTTTTATGTTCATTAATTTCATTTATGACTGAACAGTCAAATTATCAATGTGATAGTGACGATTTCACTGTTAAGAAAAACAATTTATTGTTAAAAAATATATATCATTATATATATATATATATATATATATATATATATATATATATATATATATATATATATATATATATGTGTGTGTGTGTGTGTGTGTGTGTGTGTGTGTGTGTATGTTTCACTAGTCTCTCTCCAACACTATATGTTGCGCATAATTCACAATTAAATCAAACTGAAAGAGAATTGTTAATATTTCTTGTAAAGCTGGGAATAAGGTTCACCAGCCATAGGCACTGAAAGGTATGATCATAAACGTCAGATTTCAATAGAGGGGGTTTAAAATGATAGAAACTTTGAGGCCCGTTACTTTGAAGGATATAAAGTATGGTCATTAGGGTCATTTTAAGGATTTAAACTCTCTCTCTGTCTCTCTCTCTCTCTCTCTCTCTCTCTCTCTCTCTCTCTCTCTCTCTCTCTCTCTCTCTCTCTCTCTCTCTCGTAAAAAACATCAAAGTCACATCTATCACTCTGGTAATCCTCTTTTATCCTTGTGTACAATACACAGCATATGCCTCTCTCTCTCTCTCTCTCTCTCTCTCTCTCTCTCTCTCTCTCTCTCTCTCTCTCTCTCTCTCTCTCTCTCAACAGTTTGCTATAAAACATTAAAATCTCATCTGTCACCATAAACTAATCCTTCTTCATACTCATATGAGGTGTTTGTTACTGTATGTTTAGGAGGCATCTGCCTATGGAAATAGGGATGATTATAGGTTACAGAGTTGTTTGTTTAATTGTTTATTTATTCTTTTATTTTATTCCTGTTTCTGTGTTTGAATGAAGGAGACCACAGAAGGCTAAACCCATTACATTCCTACCTTACAGTAGTATAAGTCAAGTCAGGATAGGAATATGAAGTATACGAATTATAATAATAATATTATGAAGTCCATATAGGCCACAAAAAACGTAATGATTTATTTGTGAATTTATTTTGTTTCAGATATCTTATTTGAATACAGGAGACCGTAGGAGTAAGTCAAATCAGGATAGGAATATGAAGTTTATGAAATATATGAAGTCCATATAGGCTACAGATAACGTAATTATTTATTTGTGAATTTATTTTATTTCAGATATTTTATTTGAATACAGGAGACTGCCGGAGAAGTATAAGTTAAATCAGGAAAAAAGTATGAATTGTATGAAGTCCCAGGACCATAAAATATTCACGTAATTACTTCAAGAACAATAATTGTCGGTTTTAGAAACATTTTAAAGATGAACAGAGAACTAACTACTCCATAAGGATTGTTATACGGCCGTTGCCATTGATGTCAGAAGAATTTCATGTTGAATTTTTTTCTGGTGAATATTAAATAAGCTTCAGCGCTAAGTTAATGTAATATCTATATCTGTATCTATATCTACATATATATATGAATATATATTACATATATTTATGAAATGTGTATATAATGTACATAAATATATGTATATATATTATGTATAAATATATATATATAATTTTTCTTTATAATGAAATTAATTTCATTTCAGCATCAGAGAATAATATAAGCCTCTGATGATGACAGCCAACCAGTCTCCTCAAATATACTTGGCCACCTCTTCCTCCTCCTCCCACCATTCTCTTCCATCCCCACCCCCACACTCAGGTGCTTCGTAACCCTCCGATTGCAGTCTTATCTAAAAGCATCTTCAGCCTCTTGGATCAGATAAGCCAGGGAAAAGACTTGACTGGTTCCTTAACTCCGCGTTATGTTATGAGAGAGAGAGAGAGAGAGAGAGAGAGAGAGAGAATGCTCATATTCTATGTATAATGTTATCTATTACTATATATTTTTGAAAACTTTTGATATGTTTTGCATCCTGACGTTTTGTAGAGGAGGGGCTGGCTCACGGATCAAACCAAGAGAGGTACACACACACACACACACACATATATATATATATATATATATATATATATATATATATATATATATATATATATATATATATACCTCTTAGTATATATATATATATATATATATATATATATATATATATATATACACACACACACACACAGTATATATACATATACATAACAGAATAACAATCACCACGTAACTGGAAGATCAACTTCCCATACGAAAGGACCATGACTGAGAGAAGTGAAAGCTGGAGGAAAGAGAAAGAAAGGAGGGAGGATCGAGAGAAAAGCGAAGGAAAGAGAAGAAAAGGAGGGAGGGGGGTTGGGAGCGAGGCAGGAAGAGGACCTTAGCGGCATCCTGATAGGACGGAAGACCGGAATTTTTTAAGGAATTGAAAATGAAGAGAATGCAGATTGAATGAGAACTGCAAGCAGGATGGCGGGGCAGAAAAGGAGGAGGTAGGGGCAGGAGGGGAGGAGGGAGTTGAGAGAGAGGGAAGGAGGGAGGAAGGGAGACGTGATAAACATAAGCGAAAAGGGCGATTCGGGGTTGTGAATAGATTGTGAGGCCCGAGGAATTTTTGGACAAATTCCGCGGGTGTTTCGGGGAACCCAAGAATGAAGAGGATTTATCGCCCTCGGGGAGAAAAATTTTCACCTACAAAATCAAATTCTCGTAAGGATAAAAGAAGATGTAAAATGAGAATGGTCAGTATTTAAGCACTGGCGAGGGAGAATTTACTTGGTATCTTGACTACAGATCACTCCAGAAGGAGATATTTCTCAGCTAGGTATCCCTGCTTTTTCGGTTATCTCAAATTTATCATTATTATTATTTTCTTCTGCTTCTTAATTATAACTGATTAACAGCAGTGTCAATATAAGCAATAAACTTAAACAAAAGACAAAGAAGAAAAAATCATCAACAGTACAAGCAAGCAGAGACTTTTTGAGGTAGTGAGGGCCAGTCAAAGTTATGATGAATTAACTGCCTCAGTAAGTTTTCCCATAAAATTGCTTTTAAATTACTGAAACAACAAGGAATGATTACCAAAATTCAGAGAAAATAACTTTACCCATAGTGAAAATTGATAGATTTTGCACCAAACCTATAAAAAATTAGTTTGAAAGTAAGTAGATTTGTAGGGATGTTTGTTCTTCAGATGAAATATTCTTGACATGTAAACAGAAAAGTTTGACGGAAAATTGTTCCGGCTATTTTAATGTTCTTGTAAAGCTGTGGAAGTTTTCTGGTAGGATTGTGATTGGAAAGATAAGCTTTGATACTACTTTCAATTTGGGTAGAAATAATGTCTTGACCTTTTAACTTTCTGATCATTGGCGGAGAATTTTGACATTTTCGACCTATTCTCCAGAACCACGCCCCGTAGTGGATAGTGCTGTCAGTACATCTCATGCTGTGCACTTTAGGCATTACTTAAGGTTCTTTGCAGCGTCCCTTCGGCTCCTAGCTGTAACCCCTTTTACTATGCCTCCGTTCATATTCTCTTTCTTCCCTCTTAATTTCCACTCTCTCCTAACGAGTGTTTCATAGTGCAACTGCGAGTTTTTCTTCCTGCTTCACCTTTAAAACATATTTACTCTCAGTTTCCCTTTCAGCGCTGTATGGCCTCATAGGTCCCAGTGCTTGGCCTTGGCCTAAATTTTATATTCTATTCCATTCCATTCCAGAACCACTGGATCAATTTCATCCAAACTTGGCACAACGCATCGTTGGATAACGAAATTCAATGTTCCTCAGATGGGGAAGACGCCACCTCCCAGGAGGAGATAATTGTGAAATAAGGAAATCTTCTAAGTGTTTTCTCTTCGGTGATTCTACAGTTTAGGGGGTCCAAATTCACTGCTCCCTTTTGTGTGTTTGTTCAGTTTTCTTTCCTTAGAAACCAGGAACTAGGCACCGGCTCTTGCTCTTCAGCGGCCAATTTTTGATAAAGCTGAAAAGTGAGCGGTTTAACTGCTTACAGAAGCAGAGATTTACGATTTTCTCAAAATTCTGTGGGTCCACATCCCTTAAGACATGTTTTTGTTTATTTACGTTCCCTCTTTATTCTCTTTGTTTTTTTACAATCTCTGCTTCTGTAAGCGGATAAACTGCTCATTTTTTCATTGTTTTCCATCTTTCAACAAATATTTGATAAATCCGAGTGGCTGATCTTGACTTTACGTAATGCAGTGAATTTTGGACCCATGCAGGTTCAGATTCGTTCAAATCATTTTCCCGAGGTCATGAGGGTCTGATCAGTGGAGCCAGAAAGTTTAGACTTACTTTTGAAAGTGGAAAAATATTTAAAAATCATCTGAAGTATAGCAGGGGTATGATTTGTCAAATTAATATGCAACCGCCCACTTGTGCACATTCATAGTGCAGCACCCAAGGTGATTCCACTAATAAATTAATTAGTGAAATTTTGTCAGGAACTTCAAAATTTGCAGTTGATCCTTTTATAACTTTTTGAAAAACTGTAACTTGATTGACAAAATATAAAAAGATTGTAAGTATAAACGAATCGTTGGGGCCAGTCTTGTGAGTGATAATCAGCTCAGTGGTCTGGTAAGACCACTTAAATAATAACCTACAATTTATATTTGTTTCACAACCAGCAGGAAGCTGCCTTTTCTTCTGAATGCTTCACAAACAGAAGGAAGCTGCCCCTTTCTTCTGAATACTTCATAAACAGCAGGAAGGTGCCATTCCTTCTGAATGCTTCACAAACAGCAGGAAGCTGCCCTTTCTTCTGAATGCTTCAGAAAGAACAGGAAGCTGCCTTTCCTTCTAAATGCTTCACAAACAGCAAGAAGCTACCCTTTCTTCTGAATGCTTCACAAGCAGCAGGAAGCTGCCTTTTCTTCCGGAACTTCAAAGCAGGAAGTTTCCGTTTCTGCTGAATACTTCACAAACAGCAGGAAGCTGCCTTTTTTTCTGAAACTTCACAAACAGGAGGAAATTTCATTTCCTTTTGAGTACTTAGGCAGCAGGAAACTGCATTTTGTAGGACTTCCAAAAAAGTAGCTGGAAGTTTCGTTTCTTCTAGATACTTCCACAAATTGTAGGCTGCAGTTTTACTTAGAATGCATCAGTAGCAGTTCCAAACATAAAACCTGGAGATGGAAGTTTATAACTCAGATCCAACTGTGTCAGTATGTATGTTTCTTTGAACGCTGTGACTTTTCCGATAATTCTATTTGGGGTGCAGTCAATAGTTTTCATATAATCCTTAATATAAATTTCTACAGCAAGTCAAATTTCGACTCCCCTCAGCCACCAAATTACTCAAGAAAATCATTCATTCTGCCAAATTTACATCAGAGACAATGAAAGAATGTCGAAGTTTTGCGAGAACGAATATGAAATTAGAAGAACGGAACAGTAAAAAATGTATATATATACACACATATATATGTATATATATACACACATATATACATATATATATACACACAAATATTTAAATATATATTTATATGTGTGTGTGTGCGCGCGCGCGTTAGCGTGCGTGTATTAAGAGGTCTCCCATTCTGTATCTATTTTCATTCCATTTAGGGACCTCCCTAAGTGCGGTGTTGTTTGGTGAGAGAGAGGTGTACGGGGGCCTAGTAAGGTCATACATAGATAATGGGGCACAGGAGGTTGGAAGGGGGAGTTTTGTGTCAGGCTAGGGGTGGATGCAGGGCGGGGAGCGAAGGACTGTGAGAAGGAATAATGTCCTTGTTTTTTATGGTGTTTTCTCGGGAGAATCTTAAGGGATTTGCGTATGCCAAGGAGATGAATCATGGCCGGGCACCTAATTATGCATGCGTTTGAAGTAATGACAATGGGGAGACAAGAAAACAACCTTTGTCTTTTAATGTATACGTTTGTTGATGTTTTCCCCCTTTGTGTTTTTTTCTTTAGAAAAGGTTTTTTGTGAACTTTTTTTTTATTTCTCTTTTGTTAATGAGACAGTCCTTGAGGTTTCCATTTAGTTTTCTCCTGTGATGGGTTTTACACTTTCTTTCTTTACTGAAAGTAAGCTTAAGTACTTATTTATTAGGAGGTCTTGTTTTCTAATAAAAAACTTGAAAGCTTATGATAATGAAAAATCTGGTATTGATGAAGACGTGTCATTTATTTTTAAAAAAGGCGATTTTGCTTGTTTTACTTTTTTTTTTTTAATGAGTAGCTTCAAGTATACCGGACAAATGGTCTTTTCATGTATTTAAGTTGAATACACATACACACAAAAATATTCATATATGTATGCCCACATATATATACGTATGTATATGTGTGTATATATATACATACATACATACACGTATACATATACATATTACTTATAAGGAGTTCAACTTAGTAAAGGTTGATTCCGGTGAAAACCAAACCTGCAGTTAATTCCACTATCAACTTTTTCAACTGCTGGATCAAGCTTGAAGACTTCCACGTCAGATCATTATCCTATTCAGTTCAGTGTCCCCCTGGTACATGAATTAGGTACACTTTGTGAAGTCGACTGTAGTGGGCCGCAGCCAGGATAACAGTCTTTTCCCAGAAAGACAGAGAACACGCGTAATTATAGAACATGTAGATTTGTTTATGTAAAGACTATTTTTTTGCATTAGCAGCTGTTGATGTTGCGGGTTGCAGCCAGGGTGAAGAAAGGTATGAGGGTAACAACCTCATCCCAGAAAAACAGAAAGTTGAGAACACGCAGTTTTATATATGTATATATACATATATATATATATATATATATATATATATACATACATGTATACATGCTTAAAAGATCACAGTAGATGCACGTGACTTCAGTATACAACGGAATACCACAGGAAAATTATTTCTGCCTGTCATTTTCCTGTGGTATTGTTTATATACATATACATATAAAATTATTTTATGCAAAGCTTACTTATTTCATGCCCCGCATGAACTGAAAGATATGCACTGAACTGCTTTCGACTCCAGACGAGTTTCTTCCCTTTTCAGACGAGTTTCTTCCCTGGCAACTTTAAACCCGTCATAGAATATTATCCCCTTTCCCCAAATATAGCAACGTTTCATCCAGCAAGTGGAATTTACTTTTTATTTTTTTACTTTTATAAGAAAATTTTGTCGAGAGAGCGAACGCGCGAGGGTATTGGCACCCTCGGCTCTCTGTGCAGGTGCCACATTTTGGCACTCACGGCCCAGTCACGCGTGACAAAGCCAATCGCGTCGAGTTTCTCCTTCTCCCCCTCCTCCTCCTCCTCCTCCTCCTTTTATTCATCTCTCTCTCTCTCTTTGGATTATCTTCGGGAGTTTTAGGATTTTGTCGCTTTCCAGAATGAAAGAAAAATAAAAGTAAAACAACGGCGGCAGCGACGAAAGCTCTTTTCTTTCTCTTTTTTTGTCTTTTTTCTCCTTGGGTATTTCAATGATACGTCTTGTCGGATCTTATCTTTTATGCAGTGTTTCCTCTCGCAGGTATTCAAGGGAACCTTTTATTTTTCCTCTGTGAGAGAGAGAGAGAGAGAGGAGAGAGAGAGAAAGAGAGAGAGAGAGAGAGAGAGAGAGAGAGAGAGAGAGAGAGAGAGAGATGACCGGCTCAACTTTCCTATTTTTCTCTGGAAATCTGTTTACCGAAGTTTATCCCTTGAATACGCTGAAGAGTCGGAAAAGGGATGTAAGGGGGAACACGCCTCCCTCCTCCTCCTCCTCCTCCTCCTCCTCCTCCTCCAAGTGATCGATGGGCATGAAACTGAATCCGAGAAATCAGATCCTTCCGCTCGAGGTGACTTAGGAAAAAGAAAGGCAGAGGAGAAATCTCGAGGAAATTAATGATGAAAGGATGAAGAGAGATTTCGAGGCTTTGGGATAATTATATAAATAGATGAAATAAAAATAGAGAAGAATAAGGCACCATGTAGTATGTACTGTACATACAATACGAATTTTATGGTTGGAATGCAAGTCAGTATGAAAGTGTTATGAGAATTTGTTTAGATTTTTTTATTATTATTTTAACATTTGAACCTTCTTTGTCGAACGCATCGGCGCCGGATGACCGAATGTCCTGGAAATGTTTCGTCGATGTTTTTCAGAAATTTTCTTGCAGTTTTGGTATAAAATGCAGATTTCACTCTTATGAAACATATTATGGCCTTATATTATGAAATAATCGTGTTTTCACATTGACAGTTTTGGTATATAAATCAGATTTCACTTATAATGCAGCTTGTTAGGTTGCCAGTTAGTGGATTTTGAACAAAATCCTATGCAGTCATGTTGCATCACTTACGAGCATTGCTGTATCAGAGTTCTGCGATGAACCTGGACGCCGGCTAGTTGTCAGCCTATTCTGAAATGAAGAAAAAACAAATAAATAAATAAATAACTTCAAATTTTCCTCATGCCACTGTATACGTAATCGGTGAATTATGGACCTTTTAGTTGGTCGACTGTGGTGGGTCTCATCCAGGTTTTAAGAAAGTCAAGGTTATTAGCGAGTTCATCCCAAAGTAGCCGCGTAACTCACGCGCCCTCACTCCCTATATACACACGCACACACACGTGCATTTTCCTTAAAATATCGTTCCCTGGGTAATGAAATGTCGGAACTGGTCGACTGTGGTGCGTCTCATCCAGGGTTTAGAAGGTCCGGGTGTAAGGAAGATCATCCCAAATAGCCGCGTAATCCACCCCCTTCTACAGAAACACACACACACACACCATGCGCATTTCCCTTAAAATATTGCCCTCTGGGTACTGAAATGTCGCAATGGTCCCCAGGCCGCCCACGTCAAAGAATCCATTGTTTTAGGCCATTGAGGGCGCCCGTAACCCACGATGATAAACTGCACGGAGTTTGTTATGTGTTCAATGAAAAGGCTATTAAGAGTGATATAGTGTCGTGATCCAGCGGGACTTACTACCCCCCTCCCCTCTACCGCCCCGTGGGGCAAAGACACCACCAACACCGCTCCCCCGGGCCGACCCCAGCAGAGGATTTTGGCGAGATATTAGAATGGGTTTGAAAAGTTTCGCGTCGCCGTGGAAGCTTGCTTGATGGGGGAAATGGCCGGTGAGTTAGTTGGCTTGGCTGTGGAGACAATGGCGTTTCTTGTGTGTGTGTGTGTGTGTGTGTGTGTGTGTGCATCTGTGTATGTATATATATATATATATATATATATATATATATATACAATATATAAAATATATACATATATGTATATCTACAGTATATGTATATGTATGTATATATATATATATATATATATATATATATATATATATATATATATATATATCACACACACCTAAACTCACGTCTCCTCGCTGTTGGGAGTAAGTTGGCTGGGGATTTGGCACGATACATATACACATGTGTTACCGGGGTCTTCGATGTTGGCAGGGCAGCCGATCGAGGCTACGGCCTACCCCAACGCCAAATCAAAGTCCCTCAAAAGAAGGCATCGCGCTTACTCCATATGAAAAATGGGAAAGAGCACGTTAAACGAAGAATATAATATATATATATATATATATATATATATATATATATATATACATCTATACATACATACATACATATATCAATAAGCGCAAGTAACCGCTTCATAAAAGTGTATTGCAGTATAGCCTATGTGCTTAAAACAAAAAGTCAAAGTACCAGCTCAGTATGGAACTCGCCTCTAGCGAAGATGATATGGCGGTTAATAACCCAGTCACTTGTTGGGTGGCCTTGTTTTCACTACAGTGTATTTAAAAGGTGTCTGTATCCAGTCTCCTTTGGCTGGCGTTGGCCCCCCCCCTCTCTCTTCCTCCCATTCTCCCCCCCCCACACTTTCACACACACATACGCTACAGAAAGAGCTTGAAGCCAGCTCACTGACGGTGGCTGACGCCATATTATAGCTTTGCTAAAATTGTCCATATTGTATGTGATATTCCGCGCGCACGCAACTAATAAGTCTCGGTATGTGTGCGTAAGATAACGCTGTATATGGACGTAATCATTGTATATGAGTAAGTTGTCATTTCTTAACGATGTTGGCCAGCAAATGGCGAAGGCTTCACTCACGCTATAGTGGAGAATGTTGAAGGTATGGAATCGTTTGCCCTTTTTTTTTTTTTCAGTCGCACACTGTTTTGCCCAAAAGTAGTATATTCTGTGGCTAGATTTCCCAGCGTGTTTGTTTGCGTATTTGCGTAAATTGTTACTAATTGACCTTTACGCTTCAAAACTCCTTTGGGTTCGTGAGTCATACTGGCTTTCCGAATTCCGATCCGAACCATAACCATCCTTAACGGGTTTCCGTAAGGGAGCAGTGCCGTCAGTGTACCGCACGCGGTGCACTTTAGGCGTTACTTAGGTTCTTTTGCAGTGTCCCTACGGCTCCTAGCTGCAACCCGTTTCATTCCTTTTACTATACCCCCATTCATATTTTCTTTCTTCCGTCTTCCTTTCCACCCTCTCCTAACAATGTTTCATTGTGCAACTGCGAGGTTTTCATCCCGTTACAGCTTTCAGACCTTTTTACTCTCAGTTTCCGTTCCAGCTCTAAATAACCTCGTAGGTCCCAGCGCTTGCCCTCTGGCCTAAATTCTACATTGTATATTGTATCGTTAGCGGGGTCCTGGTTCTACCTAACCAGTCTGAATGTGGCATGGCCTTTGACCTGGGGGGTATTTGGCTCCTTGCCCTTCCAGATATTCGCAGTGAGTGATGCTCGTAATGGCAGCGTAGATCCCGTCGGATTTAAGCCAGATTTTTCTCATTCACTTAAAGATATATAGAGGTTCAATAGGGAAGATTACTCTTGCAGAACTAATGATAAGTAAGTTAAGTAAATTAGGATATTAAGGAATATGATTAACACACCCAACATGCCTCTAATTTTATTTTTATATGCAGTATAAAGTATCCCTACACTCTAAAAAAATTAAGGGTATAAAGGTAGAAAAGGGTATTCTAGTGGTTAAAATAGCATGCCCTATCGGGTATATAAGAACTATAATATACCCTTTACAATATACCCTTATCAAGGGTATAACATATACTTGAGATACCCTTACTTAGGGTGTATTGCAGGTAAAGAATACCCTTTTTGCAGGGTATTCTATACGATGTATATACCCGTGTATATTAATTATATGATTAATATATTAATCCATTACACCATTATGTGTAGTTATAGCATACATAAAATCATAATGTCAATGATTTTTAAAAGTTTGGTTATCAATTTAATTTATTACTTATAAAATTATAGCACTTAGTTTATCAATTTATTATTTTTATATATAAATGTATATATATATATATATATATATATATATATATATATATATATATATATATATATATATATATATATATATATATATATATATATATATTATCAAAGTATATATATATGCTATAATATATATATGTATATATAATATATATATATATATATATATATATATATATATATATATATATATATATATATATATATATATATATATATATATATATATATATATTATATATACAGTATATATATGTATATACTGGATCCCAAGGCACCTCTCCAGCTAACAACGGATGCCAGTAACATCGCATGTGGTGCTGTCCTACAGCAGGTCATCAACGGCGCCACCCAGCCCATCGCCTTCTTCAGCAAGAAATTCAATCCTGCAGAGACCCGCTACAGCACCTTCGACAGGGAACTCTGCACATGTACCTGCAGTCCGGCACTTCAAGTTCCTCCTGGAGGACGCCCTTCACACCAGCCATTGGTTCACGCCTTCACCAAGCAAGGACGATGGTCTTCCAGGCAGCACCGCCACCTCTCAGCCATAGCCGAATTCACCTGCTCCATCATGTACCTCCCAGCAGGAAAATCCTGTAGCAGACGCCCTCTCAGAGTCGAGTTGAACACAGTGCAGCTCGAGTAAACTACCAAGACCTCGCCAGAGAACAGGCCGCTGACCCAGAAACCCGGCCTACTGCACCGCCATCACGTCCCTTGCGGTAGG
This sequence comes from Macrobrachium rosenbergii, assembly GCF_040412425.1. Taxonomy (NCBI): domain Eukaryota; kingdom Metazoa; phylum Arthropoda; class Malacostraca; order Decapoda; family Palaemonidae; genus Macrobrachium; species Macrobrachium rosenbergii. The sequence goes on along the minus strand of NC_089793.1, from coordinate 28,009,556 downwards.
CGGACGTGACCCTCGGCCCCGGAGGCCCAAGTGTCCTCTGCGACATCAGTACGGGTCAGCCCGCCCCTTGGTTCCAGCCTCACGCCGCCAGGTATTCGACATAATTCACGGCCTCTCACATCCTCTGGCAGAACCATGGCCAAGCTGCTCTCAAAAAGTGTTTGGCACGGGTGCAGAAGGACGCCGTCCTGGGCGAAACAGTGCCTGCAGTGCCAAACCAGCAAGGTGGTCGTCACACGCGATGTACGGGTATGTGGAGTTCCCGCAGCCAGAGCGCCGCCGCCACATTCATGCTCGACGCCATCGGGCCCCCTTCCCCCATCAGGCGGGTCCAGATACCTCAGGCGGTGGTAGACCGCTTGACAAGGTGGCCCGAAGCCACACCTGCAAGAAGCCACTGCCAGCGCCCAGCGTGTGCGAGGCCCTGCTTTCCAGTTGGGTTAGCCACTTCAGCGTCCCGGACCACATCACAACCTGTCCGCCTTCCTGTTGTGGTCCGCCCGGGCTCAGCTGCTGGGGACCACGCACCCACACCACCACGCCTGGCCCGGCTGCCAACGCCTGGTCGAGCGGTTCCACAGATCCCGAAGGGTGTCCTCATGGCCCGCTACACCGCCGAGGACTGGAAACATCAGCTGCCGTGGGTCCTCCTCGGTTTGAGAACCACCCCAGAGCCGACAGCACCCCATCCGCAGCCGAAAAACCTACGGTGAGCCCCTCTTGGTCCCAGGCGAACTTGTGACAGAAGATCGCCACATCCCATCATTGCAGAGACTCCGCGACGTGGCCAGCAAGTTCGCCCTTGCAAGCGCGTACACCGAGAGGTTGGCCACCTTCACACCGCCAGAACTGTCATCCGCCACCCACCTCTTCGTCAGGGTCGACGCCCGTCCGCCATGAAGAACTGGATTAGATTGACGAAAGAACAGTTCGCTCATCTGTTAAACCTGGTGACACCTCACATTGAAAAAAGCTGATACTAAAATGAGGAAAGCTGTGTCTGCTGCACAGCGATTGACCCTCACTCTTCGTTATTTAGCAACAGGTAGGCTATGTTACTTGAATTGTTTATGCCTAGACTAGGCTAATATATCCTAGGCTTGGTGTATTAATTAGGTTATGCATGAAAGATGCTGATCATTTTGTATCTGTACACTGTTCGTTTTTGGGTTGCTATTCATGTTTGATAGATTCTTGTAGGAAAAAAGTAAGCTTTAGTCTAGGCTGTGTACATTTTTTTGGATTTTCAGGGGAGGAAAGGACAAATTTGGTCTTGGCATAAGTTAGCCAAGGCCAAGATTAAGATTAAGGTATTCGATAAAATTGTACATAAGGCTACCCAGACTAGACTGCAACCTAATGGCAGGCATTCAAAGTAGCCTAGGCTGAGTTAGTAAAGTATTACCAATCTCAAAACAACCACCTAACCTAACCTAGCTATACTGTCTATTAATTGGGTAACATAATTAAAAAATAATTGCGTGTTTACACAATTTATAATAAAAAAAGTAAATTTTGTGGTTGCACTGTATATTTTAAACTTTATAGTTGATGACAGTATGGTTATTAATTAACTGATAATTCCAGATAAGCTGTAGTACAATATGTCAAGGCAAAAATGCAAAGGTTTACAGTATGTACATTAGGAATATATATATATATATACTATTACTAGGAATTTTCTCTCATTTCAGGAGAATCACAAGTTTTCCCTTGGGTATCAATTTCAGTTAGCCATAATCTGGTTTCATCCCTCATACCAGAGACATGCAGAGCCATATACAACATAATGAAAACAGAATATTTAAAACTTCCATCAACTCCTGAGGAATGAAATGAAATTGCTCTGCATTATTTCCAGCAATGGAATTTTCCAAATTGCATAGGGGCACTAGATGGAAAAAGGGTGCTAAATGCAAAGCCCCCACATTCTCAGTGCTGGTTTCCATGATTATAAAAGGTCATTTTAGTATGATCATGATGGCATTAGTTGATGCATCTTACAAGTTCCTGTATGTAAATATAGGTGCTAATGGAAGAGCCAGCGACGGTGGGGTTTGGGATAGGTGTAGCCTAAAGGCAATAGATAGTGAGTTTTAAATATCCCATCATCAATGTTGCTTACTTTTCACTGATAAGCAAAGCCCATATGTCATTGTTGGTGATGAGGCATTCCCAATTAAAGCCCTATTTGATGAAACCTTTCCCAGGAAGGGAATTAAACAAAGTAAAACTATATTCAATTATAGGTTGTCAAGAGCAAGGCGCATATCAGAAAATGCCTTTGGTATCATTCAGTAGTATTTAAGGTGTTATCAAACCTATCCAAACTTGTCCAAACAATGTAAAGGACATTTTGTTTGCTACAGTGGTTTTTACATAATTCTATCCGTGCACAATCTAAGAATTTGTATGCACCCCTGAAATAGAGAGGTTTATCAAACAGTGGTTTGGATAGTAGTCCTGGACATGGCGGACGTAGTACCAGTGATGCCCAAAAATGTAAGGAACACATTAATGGATTATTACTTTAATAATGAAGGGCAGTACCACTCCAAGATGAACGAGCCTATATGCACTAGTGGACATTTCTCCCATATGCCTTGAATATTTGCATTTTGTATATACAGTAATCTTAAAATAAAATTCATTATTTGTTCAATTGCTATTTACTCCTCAGTACTTATAAGAAAGTTATGAAGAGCGATGTGGAATTTAAAATGTACCCCTGCGATACCTGGAGAAACAAACCTGAAATTGCTTTAATCAACTTTATTACATAGAAAATGTTTAAAGCTGCATGACATCAATCTTGATTAGACTGAACTTTATTGTATACAAAATGTTTACAGCTACAGAACTTGATTAGACTAGAAAGCCTGAGGTCTTACAGATCATGTATTTGAAATTCAAATTACCACCAGAGATTAAATACTGACAGAATTTAGCACCAAATTGATAACTACTGTTAACCTACTTTATCATCAGGTAAGCCATATTCCCGCTCAGTTTCCAGGACGACCTGAAATCCTAGCTGCTGAAACTTTTGTCCATTTACTAGTAGGGACCTTATCCAAACCTCAACTGTTTTTCCCACACTGAAACCTAGGGTCGTTAGGCGTACTGGTTGCCCAATTCTTTGAGGGTTTGCAAGCATTCTTCCTCAAATGAATTTTGTAGCTTCCTGTTCTTACTACTGTTACTTGCTTTTGGTTCTGTAGAGATGAAGTTGCGGAAGTTGCTGGTGCAACAGACCGATCAGAACTTCCATTAGAAAGGTCAAAGCTGGGGGACAGGTTGAGTTGAAGAACCCGTACTTGACCTCCCGATTTGAAATTCATCAAAAGTGTTTTGAGTAACCTCAATAACTAGAGGATTATCTATAGGAGTTTACCTGTAAATAAAAAATATATATATTACTCTATTATGAATAAATTGATAACATAAACTGCTGTATAATGGATCAGTTTTAGGTAATGATGCATTAGTAATTCTGATAATTTAAGATTATGGAAGGGCAAGCATAATTCCTTTACATAACTAAAAATATTAGATTTTTCTATTGACCTTACTGACCTAACCTTACACTTTTTGCTTACCTGGGCCTACAGCAGGTTTATTGTGCAAATTTGATTCTTAAATGCCAAGTAATTATACTTATTATTAAACTGCTATGTAAATAATGTAATACACATATGTATATACTCTTACTTGTTCATTAATGTCACTGGAATATGTAGGTTGTGAAGCCACTGTATCATGTAAAAAAGACATCAAATCAAACAATTCCCACTTGGAGCTTGGTTTACCACATGAACCACTTGGAGCAGCCTGAATTTTTTTATATTCATGGATGAAGTATCCTTCAAATTATTAAATTTTGCCCACACTTGATCTGAAAGGGAAAAACATATATTTAGCTTGATATAAAAATTATTAACTAATGAACTAAATATCCTTACAGAAATTATTTAGGTATATTAAATGTTTCATGCTAGGTTGGCATGATGTCCCTCTTTCAGGGCATGGTTTGCACACTTGCCTACACGTTTAAAAATCTAGGTGAAGTGTGAAAAATTAGGTTAGGATAACCCAAGCTCTCAGGCTAATAAGTATACAGTCGGCCGTAGTTCAAACTAGGCTAGGAATAGCTTACTTCTAGACCAGCTACCTATATAGGTCTAGGCATTGCCGCATTGCCTAAAAAATAGAATAGTAGCCTAACTTTATTTACAGAGTCAACCAGAGTCAGGTTCTGTAGCCTAGTATGGCTACTAGCCTAAATGAAGCTAGAGAAGCACTAAAATATCACAGATTTGTGTTTATGTAATTTGATAATGCACATGATAGCATAACGAGAGTAGACCTGGGCTATAAGACAATCTGATATTCCAGATAAGAAGAGTACTGTAGTAGCAGACTTACCTGTATGAAGGTCAACCAAGTTCCGGAAACTTTTCCTGAGTCTTGGTGATTCTTTAATTCTTCATCTTGAGACCTTTTTCATAGAACTATCATGCTTGCGGTCCCATAGCACCGTCTCCCCTCAAATCTTCTACCAAAAATTGCTCTGATGACCTTGAACTGCCAAGCGCCCTCCTCTCCTGCCCCCTCCCTCCCAGATGTAAACAAACGATAAAGTCGACGGTAGAGAGTAGGGTAGAGGGAGAGGTGGGGTTGAATTCGACCGTTATCGCTTTCAAAATTCGTGACGACGACACTAAAAAGTCGTCGTCAAAAACGGAAATATTGCTAAAGTGTGAGAGCGCCTTAACTGGGCAGGCGGGAGGTTTCACTGACATAAGCTACTAATAACTCTATAGAAAGAGATGGATAATATGGAAACAAGTGAATACAAAATATTGAAAAAATCGTTGTAGAGTCATTTCTCACGATGTAGATATTATATTCCTGATAACGATTAATTACTGCTTTTTAGAATACAATTAAAACAGCGTTACATCACACAGCACCTTATCTACACTGCATAGCACACCATTGAAATTTCCGGGCTCCGAGTCGCGGCGCGCAGCGACATGCGCAATTACAGGACAACGAACATATTACACTGCCATATGCGTATGTCTGTAACACACACACACACACCACACACACACACACACACACACACACATATATATATATACATATATATATATATATATATATATATATATATATATATATATATATATATATGTATATATATGGATGTATATATTATAACTGTGGTTGTGTAATCAAGGACTCGTGGCAACAATATAAATTTGCCAAGTACTGCATTTTGTAGTAGGAACTTGCTTCAAAACTATCCATAACTCAAAACCAATATGTTTAGTAACTTTTGGCATTACACTATCAGTGTAACTATGTGGTGATTTAATACAGAGTAAAAGTTCATTTCATGACATGATCACTATAAACTTACCAAGCCCATTTTGAGACAAAGGCATAGAGGGTATTATTCACAAAAATACCCCGCCTCCTGATGCAGAGGGGTATTTGCTTCCTGGGGGTGTTTTACCCGCATATATCTAGGCTCCATCGTTATACCCTTTCTGTACCTTTAACTTTTACAGTGTAGTCTTCGTTATGGTATTGTTATTGGTAGTTATAATTTTGGAAATGATATTGTATTTTTTTTATTAAATTCCTTGTCTGGAATTTATAACTTTAAACGTATGCAGTACTTTTTTTTTATCAATTTTATTTAATTTAAGCTTAATTTTCGATTCAGCACTTCGATTCATTCTAACTTGAAATTGTAACTTACAAATTTATTGATGGTTATTGTTGTAGTTTTATCAGTTATTTATCAGTTAATGGTAAACTCCAGTTTATACTATTACTGCTTAAGACTATGTGTTGTGGTTAAATGTCCTTGTTGAACCAGTATATATTTGTAACTGGTACCTATGCATTTTATTCATTTATTTATTTATTTATTTATTTTATATATTTGTTTATATAATTTTAATTACTTTTTATTTTATTTATTTTTTGCGAATCTTGTAAAATACTTCGGTTCATTTTAGCGAAACGTGTTAAAAGTAACGCCATGAATCTTGCGAAACTTATCAACTTCCATTACCGCCCCCCTCACCACCGGCTCCCCTCCTCCCCATTTTTTCCTAGGCTCCTCCCCCACCCACCCACCCACCCTCCCATTACCCTCTTCCACCACGGGAGAGAGAAAGTTTCGCATAATGTATGTCTTCGTTATATGCAGGATATTTTCATGCAAGATTTCTTTCAAGAAGTCTCGTAAATATGTCAGTAACAGGAAGAGGCGGGGTAGGGGGTTGAGTTGTTTTAGTCATCTCTTTATCCTCCTCCTCCTCCTCCTCCTCCCCTCCTCCTCCTCCTCCTCCTCCTCCTCCTCCTCCTCCTCAACCCCAAACACCAACAACCCTCTGTCCATCCATTTGCCTTCTCTTAGTCCTCAACGTAAAGGGTCATTCTCTCTCTCTCTCTCTCTCTCTCTCTCTCTCTCTCTCTCGTATTAAACACGGATCTGTCGTTTGTAATGGGCACCCAATCCATCTTATGGGGAGAGAGAGAGAGAGAGAGAGAGAGAGAGAGAGAGAGAGAGAGAGAGAGAGAGAGAGAGAGGGGGGCCAATGTTCTGTGCTCTATCTGCCAAGGTCTAAAGAGTAATCTGTAGATCTTGCTCTGTCTTCGTGCAAACGGAAGGGTGATTGGAGAGGATTCGGAGAATTTATACAGTATATTA
>NC_089793.1:27987823-27997823 GCF_040412425.1 Macrobrachium rosenbergii | reverse complement strand
CGTATGACAGTGAAGTTGAGATAGAGAAAGAGCGCGGGGGAAGTCGTATGACAGTGAAGTTGAGAGAGAGAGAGAGAGAGAGAGAGAGAGAGAGCAAGCAAACAGAGATAATCGTATGACAGTGAAGGTGAGAGAGACCTTACAGACCTTACAGACCTTACAATTCGTTCGGGTTGCCCCAGGTCCCTCAGTGTGAGGCGCCTTTGATGTCTACCAGAGAGTTGCTAACGCATCTTCCGGTATATTTTGCATCTTCCAGTCTTGGATGGTCTGGGATGCATCTTAGATATTTGTCGAGCTTATTCTTAAACACATCTACGCTCACTCCTGTTATGTTCCTCAGATGAGCTGGTAGCGCATTGAATAGACGCTGCATTATCGATGCTGGTGCGTGGTGGATTAATGTCCTGTGTGCTTTCCTTAATTTTCCTGGTATAGTTTTTGGCACTATTAATCTACCTCTGCTTGCTCTTTTTGATAATTTTAGTTCCATGAGAGAGAGAGAGAGAGAGAGAGAGAGATTCAGTATGACAGTGAAGTTGAGATAAAGAAAAAGAGCGCGGAGGGGAAGTCGTATGACAGCGAAGTTGAGAGAGAGAGAGAGAGAGAGAGAGAGAGAGAGAGAGAGAGAGAGAGAGAGAGCAAGCAAGCAGAGATAAGTCGACAGTGAAGAGAGACAGTGAAGTTGAGAGAGAGAGAGAGAGAGAGATAAGTCATATGACAGTGAAGGTGAGAGAGAGAGAGAGAGAGAGAGAGAGAGAGCTAGCAAGCAAACAGAGATAAGTCGTATGACAGTGAAGTTGAGAGAGAGAGAGAGAGAGAGAGAGAGAGAGAGAGAGAGAGAGAGAGAGAGAGAGAGAGCAAGCAAGTAAGCAAGCAGAGATAAGTCGTATGACAGTGAAGAGAGAGAGAGAGAGAGAGAGAGAGAGAGAGAGAGAGAGAGAGAGAGAGAGAGCAAGCAAACAGAGATAAGTCGAATGACAGTGAAGGTGTGAGAGAGAGAGAGAGAGAGAGAGAGCAAGCAAGCAAGCAGGCAAGAAGAGATAAGTCGTATGACAGTGAAGGAGAGAGAGAGAGAGAGAGAGAGAGAGAGAGAGAGAGAGAGAGAGCAAGCAAGCAGGCAAGCAGAGATAAGTCGTATGACAGTGGACAGTGAAGGTGAGAGAGAGAGAGAGAGACCTTACAGACCTTACAGTTCGTTCGGGTTGCCCCAGGTCCCTCAGTGTGAGGCACCTTTGATGTCTACCAGAGAATTGCTAACGCATCTTCCGGTATATTTTGCATCTTCCAGTCTTGGATGGTCTGGGATGCATCTTAGATATTTGTCGAGCTTATTCTTAAACACATCTACGCTCACTCCTGTTATGTTCCTCAGATGAGCTGGTAGCGCATTGAATAGACGCTGCATTATCGATGCTGGTGCGTGGTGGATTAATGTCCTGTGTGCTTTCCTTAGTGTTCCTGGTATAGTTTTTGGCACTATTAATCTACCTCTGCTTGCTTTTTTTGGTTTTTTTTAACTCCGTGATGTTTTCGGTAATTCCTTCTATCTGTTTCCATGCTTGGATTACCATGTAGCGTTCTCTTCTCCTTTCAAGACTATATAAATTTAAGAATTGTAGTCTTTCCAGTAGTCAAGGTCATAAACTTCTTCTATTCTAGCTGTAAATGACCTTTGTACACTCTCTATTTGTGCAATATCCTTTATGTAGTGTGGGTACCATATTATATTGCAATATTCAAGTGGACTACGTGACGTACGTTTTATAAAGCATAATCATGTGTTCAGCTTTTCTTGTTTTGAAGTGCCAGAACAACATTCCCATTTTTGCTTTGCATTTTGCCAATAAATTGCTATTTGATTATTGCATAACATATTCCTATTCAACATCACACCAAGGTCTTTAACTGCTTCCTTGTTTGTGATTGTTTCATTATTAGGTCCTTTATATGTATATAGCATTCTACTTTATCACCATAGTTCATTGATTCAAATTTATCAGAGTTAAATACCATCCTATTTATATCTGCCCATTTATATATTTTGTTTAGGTCTCTTTGTAGTGAGTTCCTATCTTCATCACAAGCAATTTCTCTACTTATTCTTGTGTCATCTGCAAAACTTCTTACTACTGAGTCCTTAACATTACTGTCTATGTCTGCAATCATAATCACAAACAGCAATGCAGCTAACACCGTACTTGTGGTACACGGATACTACCGTCAGCTTCATCCGATTTCTCAACGTTTGCAATCACTATATGTTTTCTGTTTTGCAAAAATTCTTTTATCCATCTTCCTACTTTGTCAATATGTTATGTTTTCGAATTTTTTTCGCTAATATATTATGATCTACCTTGTCAAGCTTTTGCAAAGTCTAGGTAAACCACATCTGTATCTTTTCATTTATCATATTTTTATATATGCTTTCATGGTGGACTAACAGTTGGGTTTGTGTACTTTTTCCGGTACAAACCATGTTGTCCTATATTGAACAATCTATTTTTCATTAAATGTTTCATTATATTTTTTTCATTACCCTTTCAAAAACTTTCATAATATGAGATGTCAGACTCACAGGCCTATAATTACTTGCCTCTTCTAGTCTTGAACCACTTTTGAAAGTAGGAGTAATATATGCTAATTTATGCTCATCATAAATCTTGCCTGTATCTATACTTTGTCTTAATAATATTGCTAAGCGGCTTTACGATTGAATGAACCACTTTCTTTAACAATATGGCAGGTACGCCATCTGGTCCTGCTGCTGATCCATTTTAATTTCATTAATAGCCTGTACAATATCGGCTTCTGTAATATCTATATCTGATAAGTATTCAATATTTTCATCTCTTATTTCTGTATCAATATCTTCATTGTCAATTCTAGTGTAAATTCACTCTTATATCTTTCTGCTAATATGTTACATATTTCCTTTTTCATTCGTTAATCGCCCTTCAATTCTTAGAGGGCCTATTTCTACTCTTATTTTATTCATCTTTTTGCATATGAATAAAAATTTTAGGGTTTTTACTTGATATTTTGTAGGGTCTTTTCTTCTGGTTCCATTTTTCATTTTCTTTTGATTGTATAATCTTCTGTTCTGCATTTTCTATCTTACTTTTTAGTTCCATCACTTTCCATGCATTCTTTTCTTTTGCAAGACCTTTTTTCCACTTTCTAATTTTCAGGAACAAGATCTTTCTGTCTCTTGGAATTCGTGACTGGTGTTTACTTTTTCTTGGTATATATTTTCCACTATTTCCTCTAATATTTTATATAATATATCGGTATTTCCCCGTATATTATCACTTACAAATATGTTTTCCCATTCTTTGTTTAATTCTTCATTTATTTTTTGACCAATTTTATATTCTTACTATAGAAATTGTATTTTCCATATCCTTCCCATTTTTTTTCGTCTCTTGCTTTTCTCTTTTTTTCATGTGTTTTGGAACGGACTGTTAGTTCTATGACATTATGGTCCGAAATACTCATGTTATATACTATTATTTCTTTAACATAGTTCACCTCATTCACAAATACTAGGTCTAAAATATTATCCTTTCTTGTTGGCAGGTGATTTATTTGCTGAATGAGAGAGAGAGAGAGAGAGCAAGCGAACAAGCAGAGATAAGTCGTATGACAGTGAAGCTGAGAGAGAGAGAGAGAGAGAGAGAGAGAGAGAGAGAGAGAGAGAGAGAGAGAGAGAGAGAGAAGCAAGCAAGCAGAGATAAGTCAATGACAGTGAAGGTGAGAGAGAGAGAGAGAGAGAAAGAGAGATAGAGAGAGAGCAAGCAAACAAGCAGAGATAAGTCGTATGACAGTGAAGGTGAGAGAGAGAGAGAGAGAGAGAGAGAGAGAGAGAGAGAGAGAGAGAGAGAGAGCAGAGCAAGCAAACAAGCAGAGATAAGTCGTATGACAGTGAAGGTGAGAGAGAGAGAGAGAGAGAGAGAGAGAGAGAGAGAGAGAGCAAGCAAGCAAGCAGAGATAAGTCGTATGACAGTGAAGGTGAGAGAGAGAGAGAGTGCAAGCAAGCAAACAGAGATAAGTCGTATGACAGTGAGGTGAGAGAGAGAGAGAGCAAGCAAGCAAACAAGCAGAGATAAATCAAAAGGACAGTGAAGGTGTGAGAGAGAGAGAGAGAGAGAGAGAGAGAGAGAGAGAGAGAGAGAGCAAGCAAGCAAGCAGAGATAAGTCGTATGACAGTGAAGGTGAGAGAGAGAGAGAGAGAGAGTGCAAGCAAGCAAACAGAGATAAGTCGTATGACAGTGAAGGTGAGAGAGAGAGTGAGAGAGCAAGCAAGCAAACAAGCAGAGATAAATCGTATGACAGTGAAGGTGAGAGAGAGAGAGAGAGCAAGCAAGCAAACAAGCAGAGATAAGTCGTATGACAGTGAAGGAGAGAGAGAGAGAGAGAGAGAGAGAGAGGGCCGAGATAAGTCGTATGACAGTGAAGGTGAGAGAGAGAGAGAGAGAGAAGGCCGAGATAAGTCGTATGATATTGAAGTTGAGAGAGAGAGAGAGAGGGAGCAAGCAAGCAAGCAGAGATAAGTCGTATGACAGTGGAGTTGGGGAATTTTATTTGGGTGTATAATTGGCGCGTCCGTTTTAATATGAATGGATCATTACTTGTGTCAATTGCCCCTGACGTCGATTTAAATGGCAATTATGATATATTCATTGCCAGTGAGTATAACGGTTAATGAAAATGGAAATTGTCGTATTACACTTTATATTTTACCTGAGTCAGGCGCTTTGGTTGCGCTCATTTGTTCGCGCTCGGCTTTTGTTTGTGTGCGTATGTGCTTGTTTGTTCCACGCGCTTTGGTCAGACTCCAATAGACACATACGCGTGTATATGAACGTTCATGTAGCCGCTTGTTTATTTAATTATATTTTAAATTATGTGTTGTTTAATCGTTCTTGTGAATATGTAGCTCTGGGTTTTTCAAATCCACTCGCAATGTCGCAATGCGGGACCTATTCAAACTGTTATCATTTTAAATTCGTTCTCAATTTGCGAATGAAAGCTGCTGCCTCCTCTATTTACCAGAAGTGCGTGCGGATGTGCGAATGTGTGTGTGTGTGTGTGCGCGCGTTTATGTGGGTTCACATACCTAGCGCATCGCTCACATCTGACAATGGTCTCAAAGGTTTGTGTGTATGTATATGTATATGTATTATGTATATATAATATTCAAATATGTATATGTAAATTATATATATATATATATATATATATATATATATATATATATATATATATATATATATATATATTATATATATATATATGTGTGTGTGTATATAATATATATATATATATATTTGTGTGTGTACGTATGTGTGTGTGAGTGTGTGCATGCATGCATGCTTGCTGAGACCAACAAGGGAAAGTGCGTAGTTTCAATTCTGGATGCAAATAATAATAATAATATAATAATAATAATAAAGTTAACGGAGTTTTTCGTTCTGCAAGAAGACACAACCAAAATAATTAACTATGATGTCTGTACTCGCTATCTTCAAGCAATAATCTTTTAAGATAATTTTTAAAGACGGACGTAATCATCAAGGTGAGACGCATAACGGTAATTCTGAAATTACTCATATTGTCTTCCTATCCCCTTCTGGGTAAACAAAATTAATTATCACTCTTTCAAATTATTATTTTTTATCATTCTTCCCGTCGGCTGGGATTGACATGTGGAATACTTCTTGATTGTTAGAGTTTTTGGTTGCAAATGTCAAACTATACAGGCACATACCAGACTTCAATTACCCTTGCAACAACTTATAAAAATCTGATGTAATAACCGGTTTGTCGTCTGGTATAAAACTCTCTCTCTCTCTCTCTCTCTCTCTCTCTCTCTCTCTCTCTCTCTCTCTCTCTCTCTCTCTCTCTCTCTCTATATATATATATATATATATATATATATATATATATATATATATATATATATATATAATTGAGAGAGAGAGAGAAATTTTATACCAGACGACAAACCGGTTATTACATTAGTTTTTATGTTACTGTAAGGGTAATTGAAGTCTGATGAGGACAGCCAGTACTACTGACATCAAGGTTGCCTATTTCGTAGAAGGTTTGGAAAAATACGTCCGCATATATTAATAAAAGTTTCTAGAGAGTTTTTTAAAAAGCTTTACTAATTAAAATTAAAATTGAAAACTCGTCCCTCTTCTCGGATGTCGTCTCCCCTTCCCATAACCTCCCCCATACCCCCACCCAATCGTAAATATACACTATACTGACTGTTCCCCGTAGGATGGTAGTGCCGTCAGTGGACCTCATGCGGTGCACTGTAGGCACCACTTATGGTTCTCTGCAGCGTCCCTACGGTCCCTAGCTGCAATCCTTTTTACCCCTTTTACTGTACCTACATTCATATTCTATTTCTTTTATCTTCCTATCCACCCTCTCTTGACAATCATTTCATAGTGTAATTGCGAGGTTTCCCTCCTGTTACACCTTTCAAACCTTTCTACTCACAATTTCCGTTTCATTGCTGAATGACCCCATAGGTCCCAGCGCTTGGCCTTTGGCCTAAATTCTATATTCCATGCCATTCTTATATTGAATGTTTATCATTTTATTCGATATTCTTTTCCCCACTGTGTTTGTCAGTCTCTCTCTCTTCTCTCTCTCTCTCTCTCTCTCTCTCTCTCTCTCTCTCTCTCTCTCTCTCTCTCTCTTTTTTACCTTTTTCATCTCACCTACTCAGTTGCGGATATTCCTGCTCCTCACAAGTCCAATTAACCTGTTTTATTGCCGTAGGTATCGGTGAAGTATTATCAGGAAAGGTACTTATGTAAGTATCGTAAAGATCTTGCATTAGAGAAGGTAGCTTTTTGTTATGTGGTTTATATCTGTCAAGACATATTTTTATCACATATTTTATCTTATTTAGACCTCGTAGGTGGGTAGTTCCCTCAGTGCAACCTCATGCGTTGCACTGTAGGCATTACTTAAGGTGCTGTGCAGCGTCCTTCGGTCCCTAGATGCAACCCATTTCGTTCCTGTTATTGTATACCCATTCATATTCTCTTTCTTCCATCTTACCTTCCACCATCTCCTTACAATTGATTCATGGTGCAACTTCTAGGTTTTCCTCCTGTTACACCTTTTAAACCTTTTTATTGTCAACTTCCATTTCAGCGTTGAATGACCTCATTGGTCCCAGCGTTTCGCCTTTCGCCTAAAATCTGCATTATATTGTACTCTATTGTATAATCTTGTAGAATACAGAAGTTGACCCTCTGATACTTATCAGTATTCTGGATGTGAAAGCTCATGGAGAAAATGTGTAAACTACGGATAGGAATCTGGCTGTACTCCTTAAGGTGTGTCCATACTGCAGTAAAACATGTTACAAACTCAAGTCGGCAGCCTGTAGCAAACGCATTGCAAACAGGTTGAATACAAATCGGCGACTTACTGGTAGCACAACCAGTGCTTCATACGATTATCAAGCATCTACCTGAAATTTGTTCTCGACTTATTGTCGTTGACTTGTTTTCCACATGTCCGTGATATGTATGCAATAAGTTGTCGACATGTAATTTTAAGATATGTATGCAGTAAGTCGCAGACGTGTTTTTATGACATGTTTTATTCTTCTGTGGACGCATCCTTAGGTTCTGCCAGCATGAGCAATTTGAGCAGTTCCCCCCAACTCTGTAAGGGACTGATCCATCCTAGTACTAGATGACGAGGTTGAAATTAAGATGTCGGAAACACATTGTGAGATCGCCTATCCCAGGTTGGGCCATTGCCCAGAAATCCCTTTTCTCCTCTGAATTCATTTTCATCGTCTTTGGTCATGAAGGTTCATTGCTTCTCTAAATTAGCTGATTCGGTTACTATCACCCCCAGGAAAGAATTGTATGAACTGTTGGCAGTTATGTTTTTTTTTTTTTCAGTCGCTCCCCTCCCTCCCCCTCCGGCGTAATAATTTTTTTTTTATTTTCTTACTCTGTCTGTCTGTCTGTCTATCAATCAATTCATGTGTCTGCCGTCGAAATATCTATACATAAATAAATAAATAAATAAATTATATATATGTATATATATATAAATATATATTATATATACATGCATACACACATACATATATATATTTATATAAATACATATATATATAAACTATATATATATAATTATATATATATGTGTGTGTATGTGTATATATATATATATATATATATATATATATATATATATATATATATATATATAAAGAAGAGAAAACAGATGGGTCTGGGTCTTTTGTCCTTCACTCTCTTTTTGAATAATAACAGCAAAACAGCATTGCATAGATGTCCCTTTAGTTCCAGTGTTTAGTGTTTAATGATGAAAAACAGCAAAGTTGCCCCTTAGCATTAATTGCTGCGAAGTGGAGACAACAGCAGTTTCAAACGCCAACAATAACGTAAACAATGTAGACAGTTGTAATGAGCAAAAAAGAAAATGGTGGTATGTTGAAATTAAAGCAGCCTCGTCGAAAATAGCGGCTGAAAGTAATTACTCGCGTTTTATGTTGTTTGGGAAACTATTTCTGAACTGTTTTGAGTCCGGGGGGAAATATGAAGTTTATATATATACTATATATATACAGTATACATATATTATATAATATATATATATATATATATACATACATATAAATGTATATATATTTATACATATATATTTATATATATGTATATATACATATAAATATATATATATATATATATATATATATATATATATATATATATATATATATATATATAATATATATATATATATATATATATATATATATATATATATATATATATATATATATATTTATACATATATATTTATCTATGTTTATACATATATATATTTACAGACATGTTGCCTGCATCTGGAAAATTAGGCTTACCAAGAAAATAACTCATATGTTTATGACTTTCTAATTTGCACTTATGTAATATAACAACTTCTGCATTTGCAACCACGGTTACTACTGTATATTCGTGTATTTGTGGCTAGTTTGTGAATATTTGTGTATATTTTGTGAATAGATACCATTTATATCAAAGTGACAATAGGGAGGGTAAAACAGGCAAAAAAGCTAAAAAAAAAAAGTGAAATAAAATAAAAAGTAAAAGGTGAAATAAAAGAAAAAAAGGGAACGTACCATTTGAGAGGCCAAGAATATTTGTACCGTGTATTTCGCGGTGAGATATTCCTTTTGGCCGTTGCCTGGAACTGCACAGAATTGCAAAACTATGGAGTTCAGTGCTGTGTATAGTACACCCAACGACTTTATTCGACAAACTCTCTCTCTCTCTCTCTCTCTCTCTCTCTCTCTCTCTCTCTCTCTCTCTCTCTCTCTCTCTTAGTTGTTGTGAAAGCCAGATGTTTTCATTTTTTATTTTTTTTGTAATTTACATTTTGCAAGCATGGTGCAGACGTAATTTATGTATTCAACATAGAAATCTCTCTCTCTCTCTCTCTCTCTCTCTCTCTCTCTCTCTCTCTCTCTCTTAGTTGTTGTGAAAGCCTGATGTTTTCATTTTTATTTATTTATGCAATTTACATTTGCAAGCAGGGTGCAGACGTAATTTATGTATTTAACATTGAAATCTCTCTCTCTCTCTCTCTCTCTCTCTCTCTCTCTCTCTCTCTCTCTTAGTTGTTGTGAAAGCCAGATGTTTTCATTTTTTATTTTTATGTAATTTACATTTTGCAAGCAGGGTGCAGACGTAATTTATGTATTTAACATAGAAATCTCTCTCTCTCTCTCTCTCTCTCTCTCTCTCTCTCTCTCTCTCTCTCTCTCTCTCTCTCTCTCTCCTTAGTTGTTGTGAAAGCCAGATGTTTTCATTTTCCATTTTTTTATGTAATTTACATTTTGCAAGCAGGGTGCAGACGTAATTTATGTATTCAACATAGAAATCTCTCTCTCTCTCTCTCTCTCTCTCTCTCTCTCTCTCTCTCTCTC
>NC_089793.1:27972823-27985323 GCF_040412425.1 Macrobrachium rosenbergii | reverse complement strand
TGCGAAGATACTAATTAAGCCATGGTGAAAAATATGTGAAATAACTCCCTCCCTTCCTCTCTCCCTCCCTCCCTCCCGCGTTTCTTTTTGAGAGCGAGATGAACAAAGGCTTAATTTCTGTTTGATTCCAGCTTCTCATTATTGTGGCGTCTACCTATTAATTACGAAAGGTTTGTTTGTGTGTGTATATATATATGTATATAGCTATATTAATATATGTTATGTATATTATATATATATATATATATATATATATATATTGCTTACTGAAATTTTATGTGAGTAGGTTTAAAATTTTTGTGCTTTTTTTCATGGTCGTCAGATTTTTTATATTATAACATATATATTCATATATATGTGTACTGCACTACATATGTATGTGTAGACACTACATGTATATATATATATATATATATATATATATATATATATATATATATATATATATATATATATATATATATATACGTAACCTCTAAATGTTGTCACTAAATATTCCACACACTTGAAGGGGATTGATAACTGATTGTTTTTATATTTACATTTGCCATTGAATGCCAATATAGTGAGAGAGTTCTGGGGAAGAACCAGCGGATTTACCTCTCTTTAGTAACAAATTTTGATCTGCTTTCCTGCCTTGTTCAACTTCGCGGTCTGATATATCACTCGTCCTAGGATCTTGTTCGAGTGAACAAAATATTCGAACATCTGCCGATGGACAATTTCCTCAGGAAAGTGGATTCTCCTAATAAACAGTGTGCTCTTGAACACCGAGATCAAGATAATAAAGTTTTTGGAGGTTGGAAACCGGTTTACAAGATTTCTCGACGAGAAATTGCTTTGCGGATTGCTTACAGAACATCGTTTCAGATATAGAGATTTATCGTGTATATGTGTGTAAATATATATATATATATATATATATATATATATATATATATATATATATATATATATATATATATATATATATATATATATATATATATATATATGTATGTATGTATGTATGTATGTATATATATACATATATATAAGTATATATGTATGTATGTATATATATATACACACAAATATATATATATCTATATATATATACTTTATATATTATATATACATATATGTGTATATGTATATTATATACATACATATCTATACCTATATTTAAATATATATGTATATATATATATCTGTATTCGATATACATACTTATATGTGCATATATTTATACGGAAATGTATTTACAGTTGTTTGAATAAAAAGTTCTTCAATATATCTATATCTTATATATCTATATCTTATGTACTAGTTGAAATATGTTTTCTGTCTTAGTTTTAACTTCATTTCACGTAATTTTCTATTTTAGTTTTTAACTTTATTTCACTTCATTCACGGATATCAGGTCTTAAATCGTTGGCGGTGTTAATTTATATTTTCCTAATTTTAATTCGAATTGTATGCAAATGGATATGGTTGGGTGGGAAAAGTTTATTAACAGTTCACTAAAGTCATGATATGAAGACCTGGAAAGGGGTGTATGTATGTGTGTGTGTATATATATGTATATATATAGTATGTATGTTATATATATATATATATATATGTATATATATATATATATATATATATATATATATATATATATATATATATATATATATATATATATTCTGTCATTTCAATAACATTTTTTCATGACCAGTTATCTAAGTTTGGCATTCAGAGGGAATTATTTTATTTTTATTGCACTTCATTGTATTTGGTAATTTTTATTCTTTAGGGTATTATTATATATATATATATATATATATATATATATATATATATATATATATATATTATATTATATATTTATATATATATATATATATATATATATATATATATATATGTATGTGTGTGTATATATATTTATGTATATACATATATGTATGTATGTATGTATGTATGTATGTATGTATGTATGTATGTATGTATATATATATATATATATATATATATTATATGTATAGTATATATACAGTATATATATATATATGTATATATATGTATATAATTATATATAGTATATAAAAAAAAATATATATATATATATATAGTATATACCAGGGATGATTCTTCCCTGAATGGGAAACGGAGGACTAGGGGGAGGGGAAAAGTAGGAGGGTATGAGGTCTTTCAAGGGGTGGGGTGGAGTGAAGGGGGGAGGGGAGGAAGAAACGGAAGCTGAAAGGTGGAGGAGGAAAATACATCTTTCTTCGCGGTGGGGTTTCACAGTGAATGATGTGTTGCAACATTACCCTAATGTAATTTTGTTGGATGGTTTCCGAGCTGGCATTTGAATCTCTCTCTCTCTCTCTCTCTCTCTCTCTCTCTCTCTCTCTCGGGCGGTTAGGGAGATTGGCGGTATTGGGAACGATTTATCTATTCAGTTCGATATCCTAAAAGTGAGTCATTTTAGTATTTCGTCGTGAGTTTTTTTTTTGTTGGGTAAAGTTTTTTTTGGGGGGCGCGGGTCGTGTTTATTTTGAACCGTATGTGGTTTTTATAAGTATGCGAGAGTTAATGTGTAATGTCAGTCTTATTCTCACTGTATATACATATATACATATACATATATGTGTGTATATATATATATATGTATATTATATATATATATATATATATATATATATATATATATATATATATATATATATATATATATATATATATATATATAGTGAGAATAAGATTAATATGTAAAACAGATGAAAAAACATAAATATATATATATATATATATATATATATATATATATATATATATATATATATATGTATATATATATATATATATATATATATACATACATACATATATGTATATATATATGTATGCGTGTATATATACATACATATATACATATAAGTATTTTGTATTTATATCTATGTTTGTATGTATACACACACATATGTATATATGTATACACACACATATGTATATATGTATGTATGATGAATGTGTGTTGCGTTCCAGTTTTATTTTGAAACCCACTTTTTTACATAATACTAAAGTGCTAAACTTTTTTTTTTTTCGGCCGGATCAATTTTTCGAAATAAGTCGAGAAATTACCGGCCAAAACTCACGGTATTCGGCCTGGTCGTAAAAGGCCTAAAGTCCTGTAGGCTGATCCGGTTAAACCACCTGCTGGTGGCGCCACCTGGCTGCCATCTTGGATTTTACGACGAAAGTTCGAATGGCCGTAACAGGTCTTAAACCAATAACCTCTGTGTCGCTCTCGTGAATACTTTGGGCCAGTACAATCAGTTTGTATATCTCTGAGTGTTGATTATTTCTGATTTTTCATTACTTGACTTGTCGTCCATCTACGTAGGAACCCCAGACGAGGTCAGCTAATAATTAGGCAACATAAGTCCTCGGTCAGGATTGTCAAAATCACGTTCCGTTCTAAGGATTTTTTTTTTTATCTGTTTTACATATTATTCTGTGAGCAAACTATTTTGCAGGTGACCAATGAAATGTCAGCAGAGTAGGGCAGATTTTCTATGTTTGTTCCCTCATTTATTATTATTATTATTATTATTATTATTATTATTATTATTATTATTATTATTATTATTATTATTATTATTATTATTAAAGGAAATTCTTTAGAAATTGGTCAAAATATCTTTTTTAAACATTGATCCGTACGTAATTTAATTGGCATCTGACCAATGAAATATCTACAAAAGTTGGGCAAATTTTAGATGTTTGCTCTCACATTATTATTATTATTATTATTATTATTATTATTATTATTATTATTATTATTATTATTATTATTATTATTATTTAAAAGTTGGTCTAAATATCTTTTATACATTAATCAGTACTCGAATGATTTGGCAGCTGGCCAAAGAAATGTTAACAAAAATAGGGTAATTTTTTTATCATTGCTCCCTCGTTATTATAATTATTATTATTATTTTTTTTTTAAGTCTAGAAATTAGTCAAAATATCTTTTTTATAAAGTAATCCGTACGCAGTTTATTTGGCTGCTGGCCAATGAAATGTCAGTATTATTATTATAATTATTATTATTATTATTTTTAAGTCTTTGAAATTAGTCAAAATATCTTTTATAAAGTAATCCGTGCACCCAGTTTATTTGGCTGCGGGCCAATGAAATGTCAGTATTATTATTATAATTGTTATTATTATTATTTTTTTAAGTCTTTAGAAATTAGTCAAAATATCTTTTTTTATAAAGTAATCCGTACGCAGTTTATTTGGCTGCGGGGCAATGAAATGTCATTATTATTATTATTATTATTATTATTATTATTATTATTATTATTATTATTATTATTATTATTATTATTATTTTAAGTCTTAGAAATTAGTCAAAATATCTTTTTATAAAGTAATCCGTACGCAGTTTATTTGGCTGCGGGCCAATGAAATGTCATTATTATTATTATTATTATTATTATTATTATTATTATTATTATTATTATTATTATTATTATTATTTTTAAGTCTTTAGAAATTAGTCAAAGTATCTTTTTTTATAAAGTAATCCGTACGCAGTTTATTTGGCTGCGGGCCAATGAAATGTCATTATTATTATTATTATTATTATTATTATTATTATTATTATTATTATTTTTTTAAGTCTTTAGAAAATTAGTCAAAGTATCTTTTTTATAAAGTAATCCGTGCGCAGTTTATTTGGCTGCAGGCCAATGAAATGTCATTATTATTATTATTATTATTATTATTATTATTATTATTATTATTATTATTATTATTATTCAAAATGATAAAGACTACATACAGAACAATCCGCCACACAAGAACAAAAATACCCCTCTGTAAGTAAATAGAAAAGAGTGAAGCAGAAAATGTCGAACTAGTTTCGAAAGCTGCTTTGTCTCATCTTTTTATTTTTTTATTTTATTTTATTTTATTTATTTTTTTTTTTTTTGTTTCTCTCCACTTCTCGCGTTCAAGTGACTTCATTGGACTTCATTGCAGCTTAGAGCCATGACTTCATTCCGGCCTCGTATCCCTGGACGTCGATAAGCATGTCGACCGAGCCTTTTCCCTTGTTTGCTCGGTGATATCAGCCCACGTGAGGTGTGTTTGTGTTTGTGTGTGTGTGTGTGTGTGTGTGTGTGTGTGTGTGTGTGCGCGCGCGAGCCACAGGCTTTGGATAGAGATGGGGTTTCTCTCTCTCTCTCTCTCTCTCTCTCTCTCTCACCTTGCATTATCCTATTATTTTTATTAATCTCCTTAGTTTTTTCTTCTCCCCCCTTTTGTTTCATCTGATCTTTTTCCTCTCCGTATCCGTACTGCCTTTTCTTCGTTCTCTTTCATTTTTAAGTTTTCCACGTTTTCATCTTTCACCATATTGTTCTCCCTCTTTCCCTCTTTTTCATCCTGTCCCTTTTTCCTCCTCGATGCCTTTTACTTTTCCCTCCTCATTT
Source organism: Macrobrachium rosenbergii (assembly GCF_040412425.1). Lineage (NCBI taxonomy): Eukaryota > Metazoa > Arthropoda > Malacostraca > Decapoda > Palaemonidae > Macrobrachium > Macrobrachium rosenbergii. The sequence goes on along the minus strand of NC_089793.1, from coordinate 27,979,849 downwards.
TTACACTTCCTCTTTTACTTCTCGCCTTTTTTTTCTCTCTTTCCTTCTGTTCCCTAATTTCCTTCCTTCTCCGTTCTCTCTAGATTGGAGCAGAATGTAGGGATGCGGGGCTTTTGGAATGGATAGTGAGGCCTTTTCCCTGCCCCTTCTCCTTCCCCTCCCTCCCTCCCTTCCTTCTCTCCCCACCCTTGGTCGATTTTCCCTTGACATTCTGTTCTTGATATGTTTTGGAAAGCTTGCCTGGGAATAGAGTGCAATAGTGGAATGTTATTGTTGCTAGGCTATGACGATGCTGGGGGTCGTGGATTGTTATGGGAGGGGGAGGGGGAGGGGTGCTGCTAGAATGGTGGAACGGGATGGGTATAGATGGTCTAGGAGTTAGGGTATGTATGGGGAGGGCGGGGGTCGCTATGGTTGGTCCGGGAAGGATTGGAGGAAGAGGTTAACGAAAGAGAGTATATATACAGTATACAGTATATATAGTTGGCATATTGACCCTCTCTCTCTCTCTCTCTCTCTCTCTCCCTCTCTCTCTCTCTCTCTCTCTCTCTCTCTCTCTCTATACTCGGAGCATGTCGCTAAATTTACTGTTTTAAACTCTGAATGTCCCCACTCGATAGAATGACCGTGTTGTCTGTTACGCTGTAGTTTTTTTTATTTTTTTTATTTGTTCTTTGTTAAAAAAAATGTCCCTGACTATGCACAGCAGTTTAAACATCTGCGCTTTTTCTCTTTTATTCCATTTTCCTTTTATTTGTTTCATTATTCCTTTGTTTGCAAATGCTGTATTTACTGCGTGAGTGCATCTTCAATAGGATTGTTCTAGATAGTAACAGTGAGGGAATGGAAGTGTGTTGTGTTTGAATTTGAATTCTTGTTTGGTGTAACTATGAGCCTATACACACGCGCACACATGCACTCACACACGTACATGTATACAGTATATATATATATATATATATATATATATATATATATATATATATATATATATTTATTTATTTATATATATATACATTATATAACATATATATATTATATGTACATACATATATATATATATATATATATACTATATATATATATATATATATATATATATATATAGTATATATATATATATATATATATATATATATATATATATATATATATATATATATGCATTTGTGTTTGGATAATGTCTCGAGTTCCCATCGTTATCTGGTATTTACTGCTTGTTTTTAGTTTCTGTTATTACAGCGGGATGATTCTCATCATATAAAATCAGTTTTGATTTGAAATTGCATGACATCCCCTTTATAGATAAGATTTGACCAAAGGATCAACATAAAAAACTCAAATTCAGTTACAGGAAATTACAAGAGTGTGAAATTCATTTCCCCTTTTGCACTGCCTAGTCTCAAAAGTAAAATTCATATTCTTCTTGGATCGTTTATTTATATCAAAAGCAAAACAGAATGATCGTCAGTTCCTTTCGTTTACCAGTGAAGTGAGCAACATTGGGTAACCAAATTTATCTCCCGCTTGGGTAGATTACTTATATTAAAAACAAAACACAATAATTATCAGTCCTTAATGTCTATAAATGAAATGAGAACCATTGGCTTTGGTCAGTAATTGAATTGGATAACCAGATCCCATGACCATATGTACATTTCTGAAATAATTGCTCAGAAACTCTCAAAAGCAAAATAATAATTATCAGTTCTTAACGTCTATAATGAAATGAGAAACATTGTTTTTGGTCAGTACTGGAATTGGGTGACCAAATGCCGTGACCATTTGTATATATCTAAAATAATTGCTCAGAAACTCTCAAAAGCAAAACAATAATTATCAGTTCTTAACTTCTATAAGTGAAATGAGAAACATTGTCTTTTATCAGTTCTTGAATGGGTGACCGAATCTCTTGACCATTTGTATATCTGAAATAGTTGTTCAGAAACTCGAAGCATCAAAACATAATAATTATCAGTTCCTTTCGTCTGTCAGTGTAGTGAGAAACATTAACTTTGGTCTATAATTGAATTGGGTGGCCAAATCCCAAGGCCAGTTTGTACATCCCCGAAATAATAGCTCAGAAATCGCAACAGACCGTCGGATTGTGGCTTGGGCAACAATAATTTAGAATGCTGCGGGCTCGAGATGCCAACAGGCTTAGTATATTTTATCACCCACCAGCTGAGAATGATCACTTGCACCATCTTCATGCTCTTGGTGCAGGTTGTAAAATTATGAGATAGGTTTGCGTTCCTGATGTGATAATTTGAATAAGTGATTGCTTTGTGTTCGTAATGTAATATATAGAAAAACAAGATCTTTTCGTGTTCAGGGTGTAATGAATGAAATGCAAAATCTCCTCTCTCTCTCTCTCCATATATATATGTACAGTATATATGTATATATATTTATATAGTTATATATATATGTATATATGTATATATATTTATATATTTATATATGTATATTATATATAAATATATATGTATAAATATATATATATATATATATATATATATATATATATATATATATATATATATATATATATATATATATTTGTATGTGTGTAAGAGAGAGAGAGAGAGAGAGAGAGAGAGAGAGAGAAAGAGAGAGAGAGAGAGAGAGAGGAGAGAAAATGCATTGTCTCAAGAGAATTTTCCATTATACCTTTGAGATTTTTAAATATTTACTTTGTAAATATAAAATTCAGTAAGGTCGATCATACTTCCCCCTTGGTAACTCTCGAAGCTTTCAATATGTTAAAAGTATTGAGTCAAATCGTATTTGCAATAGCTCCTGCAGCTCAGTAAATAAATATTTAATGAGTCTGTACATCTAAAATCGCTGCTCATGGCCGGATGTTATACCACGGTTATTTATTCCCTTAAATCGATGCCATGAGTACGTCAATATTTACTCAGGCCATATCCTTCAATTCAGGCGATTGATTTTGAAAAAAAAAAAGGAATTTAATCTTTTTATCTTCAAAGTTCTTCCCCCGTAGAGGGGTAGTGCCGTTGGTGCACCATGTGCGATGCACTGTAGGCATTACTTAAGGTTCTTTGTAGCAACCCTTTCTTTCCTTTTACTGTACCTTCGTTCATATTCTCTTTCTTTCATCTTACTTTCCACCCTCTCCTAGCAACTGTTTCATAGTGCAACTGCAAGGTTTCCTCTTGTTACAACTTTAGAACAGTATTACTGTCAATTTCCGTGTCAGCGCTGAATGACCTTATAGCTCCCAACGCTTGGCCTCTGGCCTAAATTCTGTATTCTATTCTATTCTGTCTCCAAAGTTATTCAAGCAGAGTAATGCCATAATGTATTCTTCTGAAATCTTTTTGATGAACTGGTGGTGTTTATTTTGATGAATGGGTTTTTAACAAGTCGACTGAAAACAGCTCACTTGTTTTCATCGGCTCGACAAGGATCGAGTCAAAATATTTTTAACCGACGTGTTCCCTTCCTAGGAATTCGGGAATACGTTTCTGGGAAGTTGGTATTTTGACAGATTCCAGTTTGACTCCGTCTTTTCACTTGGATAATGAAGAACAGAAATATGCGTCCCTGGTTTAACAATGACTTCAGAGCAGCCATGTTCTGTAACTTCCAGAATCTTGTAAGAAAATTTCATATCTCTTTTGGCACGGAACTTCTGGTTAATTGGTTAATTTTTGGCCTAATTTAGCCACCTTACTAGTGGCTAATCATTTTCTAATTTGAAAAAACAGTACCCAGGCAGGAATGAAATACCCATACCTTTCCTTTCCAGCAGATAAAAATTCTTTATTTATTCGTTCACTGTTTTCCCATTATCGCAAAGAGTAAAAGATGAACATTTTCCTATTTTACTGAAGTTGTGCGCATGTGCACCTAATACCTAATTTTCGACAATTATGCAAGTGACTTATTGAAGTGTGTTTGCTGTTTTTTACGTAAAAAAAAAAGAAATTTATTTTATTGACGTTACTTAGTGAAAAATATCAAACAGTTCGGGAATAACTTTTTCCCCCGAAACGAATTAGATTATGTCATGCGTATCGAATTTCCACACACTGGGCCTGTGATAGCGTTTTAGACGATTCCGATATCATTTTCGTGTTTATTCATTCATTTGTCGTATTTATTTTATATTCTGTCGGCCGTGTGGCTTTTTCCCGTTTTGGAAGTGAGGAAAGAATGAGCGGAGCTATTAAAAGCATTTTATGGTTTTTTATTAGGATTTTCTTGTTTTTCGTTTTGGGTTTTATAGACAATTTTGATAGGCAGGTGTGACGAGGTTGCTTGGAACCACATCTACTCGTTTTAATTTTCATGTCTTAATGGAGGATTAAAAATCTGTGCCGGCATATGTTTTCAGTGTTCTAAGGATGTTGTTTTACACCAATGAGATTTTCTGATAGGGTAAGATTTCTTTTTCTTTTTTATTATTTTTGTATTAATAGGCTAGGTGCATTTTTGTTTTATTTCGAGTCCTTCCTCCCACCCCCGTCTTTTATCGTCTTCCTCATGCCCTTCGAAAATTATATGGTTTTTGAAATGTATTTCATGTATAGGGGTGTGTTTTTAAGAATGTGTATGTATGATAAATAATATATATATATATATATATATATATATATATATATATATATATATATATAGTTGAATAGTATGTATAAATAATATATATATATATATATATATATATATATATATATATATATATATATATATATATATATATATATATATATATATATATATATATATATATATATATATATATATATATATATATATATATATATATATATATATATATATATATATATATATATATATATATATATATATATATATATATATATATATATATATATATATATATATATATATATATATATATATATATATATATATATATATATATGTTATATATATATATATATATATATATATATATAATATTATACATACATATATATACACATACATACATATACATATGAATAATGTGTATGTATATATATATATATATATATATATATATATATATATATATATATATATATATATATATATATATATATATATATATATATATATATATATATATATATATATATATATATATATATATATATATATATATATATATATATATATATATATATATAGGCCTCTCATACTCTCATCTGTATGTGTATATATATGTATGTATAAATAATATATATATATATATATATATATATATATATATATATATATATATATATATATATATATATATATATATATATATATCTCTATATATATATATATCTCTCTCTCTCTATCTATCTCTCTCTCTCGAATAAATATGTATATATATATACCCATCCCGTCAGAAAACAACAGCAGTATCAGAAAAGGTCATAAGAGATACAAGTTCCCACCCAAGGGACGTTAAATGACGTCCCAGAACTCGGACCAAGGTACGTTCGTTCGTTCGTACGTTCTCTGCAGACAGAGAATCTGGTTATCATATTTTATAACGAAGGTATTCGTCCATACACTTTTTTCTAAAGTTGGGTTTCTATATGAGGGTTACCGTTCTGAATCCTCTGAAACCAAGCTGACATTATATAAATATAAATTATATATATATATATATATATATATATATATATATATATATATATATATATATATATATATATATATATATATATATATGAACGAGCACTCATAAACCATTTAAGTTTTTTATACTTTCTTATCTCCATTTTCTCTGACTGTTATGTTTTATTTCTCTCTTTAGTTTTCATGATTTTGCATGTCCCAAAATCTGAATGTTAATTTAAATTTTAACCCTTCGATTGCCGTCTGCAAGTGATCAGTTTTCCCCTTTAATTTGTTTCACGTTTCTACACTTATTTATTTACTGTTTTATCCTCTTGTTTTGATGTATACATTGTTTTTTATTTGTTTTAGAGAACAGTCCATATGGAGTTGGAGTATATAAAATTTAAAAGGGAGGCCATATTCAAATTTCCGAATTGCAAGTGATTGTTAGAGTAAACCCTAATTGAAGAAGAAGAAAGAGAAAAAGAGAGGAGAAGGAGGAGGAGGTGAGGGGGAGGATGAGAAGGAGGAGGAGGTTGAGGAGAAGGGTAAGGTGAAGGAAAAGGAGAAGGGGAAGGGGAGGAGGAGGAGGAGGGAAGGGGTAGGAGGAAGAGGAGAAGGGGAAGGGGAAGAAAGAAAAGAAGAAGAAGAAGAAGAAGAAGAAGAAGAAGGAGGAGGAGGAGGAGGAGGAGGAGGAGGAGGGGACGGTAGAGGATCAGGAAGAGGGGGAGGGGGGGGCGTGGTTGAGAGAAGGAGAAAGATGGGATAGAAGCCATATATCCTTCTGGTGGAAGAGTAATGAAGTTGAAATATGGGTTCTAGGGAACTTATGAGAAATGGTAAAATTTATTTGACGGCCATTGATTTGATCAAGGTGATTTATGAATTTGCATTCTTTTTCTTTTATTCTGGGATCCTGATACGTTCCAGCATGAAGGAGCAGCACCAGTTGTTACGTAGGCGAGGACAAAATATATGGGATTGTTTGAAAATATGGGATTGTTCAAGGAGAGTTTTGTCTCCGGGATCCATTTAAACGAAAAGCCGCAGACATGTTGGAGATAAATTGCTTGTTTGTGTGCTTTTCTGTTTATTTTTTATTTGTTTGTTTTTGTTTTTGTAAGCAAATCTGAGATCATCTCAGTTATAAATCCGGAGGTTTTATTTTTGAAAGATGTTCTGAGGTCATCTCATTTATAACTGTAGACAAACTACAGTATAAAGGTTTGGAAGCTCGTGTGATGATAATCTTTTTTGGGATGCTTGGGCTGATTACGTTTATCTCGAAATATGGTATCTTAGGTAGATAAAGATTTTCATTCGTATTTTATGTTTTTTCTCCACCATGCACTTTTGTTATTTTTAGACTGGGCGTGGCGCCAAGTCAGTAAAGCCCTAATGGTTCTCAAATCAAATCATATACGTATATATGTG
>NC_089793.1:27935323-27957823 GCF_040412425.1 Macrobrachium rosenbergii | reverse complement strand
TCTCTCTCTCTCTCTCTCTCTCTCTCTCTCTCTCTCTCTCTCTCTCCGCTCCTGGAGGCTATGCTATTAATGTTTTTTTTATTTATATCTTAATTTATCAGACACTGGATTTTAAAAGTGAAAATTTTCAGTTCTGTTTACTCGATTATTTTTCTATTTTCTCCCATAATCTCGATTTTCTAAGTAACACAAAAGATTCCTGCGTGCTCTCAAGAGTATGAAGACAAATGAGTCAATATTAACCAAAAACAAAAACAAACAAGTAAAAAATGCTCCGAAGTTTCTTCGGCGCAATTGAGTTCTCTTTACACCGTATAATCAAGGCCACCGATGTAACTTTAACCACAGCCCGGTGGTGGTCTATCCTATATCGTTGCCAAATGCACGATTATGGGTAACTTTAACCTTAAATAACATCAAAACTACCGGGGCTAGAGGGCTGCAATTTGGTATGTTTGATGATTGGGTGGTGGATGATCAACATACCAATATGCAGCCCTCTAGCCTCAGTAGTTTTTAAGATCTAAGGTCCGACAGAAAGAAGTGCCGACGGACAGACAAAGCCGGCACAATAGTTTTCTTCTTCAGCAAACTAAAATAAAAAACTAAAAGCGAACAATCGAAGGTATCTCGGGTAAGAATCTGAAATCTGAAATCGAAAATACAGACAGACCTGAAACTGTTTCAGACTTCAGTAACTGAATCCTAAGCCTTTTCACCTCAGCAACAAGTGAGTGTATGCTTGTATGATGGGGGGGGGGGGATATTCAGGTTGCTGTTCATTTTGCCGTCTTGTGTCGTTGTGTCGTTCATGCATAAACTGGCGCAGTATGACCTATGGGACTGGAGGGAAAGTAATCTCGGGAGCTGCCGCGACCTGAGAGAGAGAGAGAGAGAGAGAGAGAGAGAGAGAGAGAGAGAGAGAGAGAGAGATAACGCTTTGCCTTCCCGTGCTGTTCGTAAATAGACTTGAAATAATATCAGCTGTATTGCAAGATTTATTATTATTATTATTATTATTATTATTATTATTATTATTATTATTATTATTATTATTATTATTATTATTATTATTTTGAAAGATTCTTTTCACCTGGAAAATTTGCCACCAAGGAAAGCAGAGAGAATAATAAGTTATCTGTTATCTGCTATATATGGGTCATTATAAAATGATTCTTGTAAGTGGTGTTTTCACTGTTGGCATTTTTTGAGGTTCTTTGCAGCGTCCCTTCGGCCCGTCGCTGCAACCCCTTTCATTCCTTTTACTGCAACTCTGTTCATATTCTCTGTCTTACCTCTTACTTTTCACCCTCTCCTAACAGTTGTTTCACAGTGCAACTGCGAGGTTTTCCTCTTGTTACGCCTTTCAAACTTTTTTGCTCCCAAATGACGTACTCAGCAGTAACAAGATATATATAAATAAGTATACATTAGTTTAACCAGACCACTGGGCTGATTAACAGCTCTCCTAGGGCTGGCCCGAATTATTAAATTTATTTTACGTGGCTAAGAACCAGTTGGCTACCTAGCAACGGGGACCTACGGTTTATTGTGGAATCCGAACCGCATTATAGCGAGAAATGAATTTCTATCACCAGAAATAAATTCCTCTTAATTCTTCATTGGCCGGTCGGGGAATCGAACGGTGCGGGGTCAGTATATATATATATATATATATATATATATATATATATATATATATATATATATATATATATATATATATATATATATATATATATATATATATATATAGAAAGAGAGAGAGAGAGAGAGAGAGAGAGAGAGAGAGAGAGAGAGAGAGAGAGAGAGATTTTCCAATAGAAGACTGTAACCTAGTGCGTTTATATCGTAATGTCTTCTATATTCTCACTTGCATCTTCACTTCTCATAACGTACCGAGAGGTGACATATATACAGTATATATATATATATATATATATATATATATATATATATATATATATATATATATATATATAATATAATATATATATATACATATATATATATACATACATACATATACATATAATATTATATATATATATATATATATAATATATGTATAAGTATGTATGTATATATATATGTATATATATATATATATATATATATATATATATATATATGTTTTATATATTATATATAAATACGTATATTATGTATATATAAATATATATCCGTGTGTGTGTGTGGTTATGAGTTTAAAGGAACATAGTTAATCTGATTAAATCCTTATTTCCGTAATTATCGTTTTTGTTCTTTTAATCGTCGTCAGTGAGCCTAAAACGGCATTTGAAGTTTATAAAAGCTGTGCGATATAAAATTCACTCTCTTTTTAATGGTGCCTCAAATTTTTATTTTTTTTTATTTTATTGAGGTCGTGGTATAAGGTTTTGCGGTAAAAGCTGTTATAAATCCTTAATGCTTTCTCAGTGTATACCCCCCCCCTTTCCCACTTCCTTCTCTCCTCCCCCCTTAACCTGTGGACACCCCCCCCCCACTTCCGCTTTAGGACCTAAAGTTTAGGTCGTTTAAGCGGGTCGCTTACCATTACCTTTGATGTCTTTGTTCTTTTCCTAATAATTCTCTCTCTCTCTCTCTCTCTCTCTCTCTCTCTCTCTCTCTCTCTCTCTCTCTCTCTCTCTCTCTCGCCCGTTGAGCGTGTAGATGATTTCTGGATTAAAGTCTGATTGTTTGTAGGCTGATGTATCTTATTATTATTATTATTATTATTATTATTATTATTATTATTATTATTCATTTCCTCTGCTCATTGAATTACTAAATGTCATAGCTTCACAGTGAAACAATGTTGTTCTGGACTCGAATTCAGACCGTAGCAAGGTGCAGTATAATTGCAGCCCGTCACGTATTAATTTTCTGTTTTATCTTCAATGCTCCTGAATGCTTAGAATTCTTTTACGTTCCCCAGTCCTGTGTCCTGTTTTAAGTAGCGGTTTTGCAATCACCAATTTAATACAGTTTTGTTGCGACGCCAGTTTTAGTAACCATAAATCAATCAGTCAATCAATTTGAGTGGAGTTTTAATTTTTTTCATATGAATCACTGATTTTAAAAGTAGGGACAGTGACTACTACACCACCTGGTGATCACAGTCATTATTCACAGGTGAAAAAGCAGCTATTCCTATTGCTTCTGCATAGCAGTAACAGCCCCACAGTTTCCATTATTGCCATTACTTCCACTAGCACCCCTTTATTCTCAGGGCTGACATCATAGGGCAATGCCCTAATTACGAGGCTCTCCCTTGGAACACTGTTCTTTGACAAAAGGTATATGGTCCGTTCTTTGATGGCTCCTTCTAGCCCGCTCCCTTTTCGTATAATGAAATCTCTCTACATTAGAGAGGACCAAAGGAGTTCTTCCATCTCCTCCTCCTCCTCCTCCTCCTCCTCCTGCTTTCTCCCTCCCCTCACTGCTTCTTCTCTTCAAAAGAGGAGAGGATGAAGAGTGTCTCTCCTCAATTTGATCTTTCTCTTACACAAAGAGTTTCATTTTTTTCCTCAGTAGAAGTCCATCCTCTTTAAACTCTTTGCTACTCTCAGGTGGATTGGGAGGCCGGGCGTTTAATCTTCGTACTATACTTGATTAATTTTTCGTTGCTGGTCTTGATGAATTGTTGTCTGAATTTCGTACAGACACACACACACACACACAGTAAATAGTTTCCTATTACAAGGAATGCCTCAGTTTAAAATACATCTACTGTTTGATGAACACATTCTTTGTGACCAAACCACAATAGAATAAAAGAGAATTTTTTTTATTACATACGGTAACTTATTTACCATATAGGAGTACTTACACATTCCTAGTGCTTTCAGTCCCACATTAACTGTAAGGCAGTTGATGCCAGCAACTTCCACTTTCTTCCTGAACCACCCACTCCCCTATTTTTTTTTTTTTTTTTTTTTTTTTGCTCGGAAAACCCACTCTCCGTTTATATTTATAAATAAATCACTTTAATGACAGAACCGTTTAACAGTGCTTATTTACTTACTTATTTATTTATTTATATTTTGTAGGTTACCCGCGACATCATACGTCCTCAGCAGCATCTTTTTATACTTCATCATCTCCTTCTTCTTCTTCTAAATTATCATCTCCTTCTTCTTCTAAATTAAAGGTGGCCATATGCCAGCACGGGCCCTTGCCTTATGGCACCCCATAAGTGTGGACCTCTGGACTCTTTATACCCAAGTGAGACTCCTCAACACCCATATCGCATTTCATATCAACTTTGTCCAGGGATTATTTTATCTTTTAGTTTTATGTGAATGATATTTTATTTTCATTTTGATATTCATTTTATTACGCAATTATTTCATAACAATAATTTTATCTGCATTCCATTTTCTTTTTATGACTCGTCCCCTGTGAAGTTTTACTATATTACTTTTGTTCTAAATTTGAGGTTTTAATGATGTGGTTATGCAATAAGATTATGCATTTATATAAGATATCACATCACACACACACACACACACACACACACACACATATATATATATATATATATATATATATATGTATGTATGTATGTATATATATACACACACATATATATATACATTGTTTAGAAAATATCAAGGATAAAGTTTTTCCTCACAAGCGAATTTCTCTCCCATGTTTAAATGAAGTTTTAGAATTTTTGTTCTTTTTCGCTTTTCTAAGGAGTAATTAGTCGTCCTTTCATCAACGAAACCCTTTAGTGCTCTCTCTCTCTCTCTCTCTCTCTCTCTCTCTCTCTCTCTCTCTCTCTCTCTCTCTCTCTCTCTTATTGCTGTTGCCTGGAATTTCTAACTTGTGGATAGCTTCATACATTTCTTTGTAAGGGTAATTTGCTTGCAATGCATTAAATGTTGCACACCTTGTTTTGAAATGCATTAATGTTGCACATCTTACTTGCGATGCATTAAAAGTTGCGCATCTTACTGGTAATGCATTAAATATTGAACATCTTTGCTTACTTGCAATGCATTAAATGTTGGACGCCTTACCAGTAAATACTCACTTGCTACCCAGTGATGATTTATAAATATGCACTTACCTTTCCAAGAGATTTTCTTGATCACTGTGTCAAGTTTTAGTACATTTCGTGAAAGCTTGTAGTGTGATCTCATTTACACTCGCACGCGCATGTGTATGAAATGTGTGTTTTTTAATGTGTACATATGTGTGTGTGTGCGTGTGTGTGAATTTTTATAACATCACCGCGACATGTATTTGTACACAAACGTTAAGCTACAAATGTCATTTAATTATAATTCCCCTTTGGTATTATTTCCGAGGTAGAGCGAATTGAATATTATATGATACATATATTATATGAGCTTAATGTTTGTGTGTATATATATACATTGATATATATAATATATATTATATATATATAAATACATATATATATATATATATATATATATACATATATATACACACACACACACACACACACACACACACACACACACACTCACACTCACACGCACACTTAGCGAGGGAGGCGGAGACTCTGTCATAATGCGAAGTTCACTGATTGACAAAGCCCAGGGCAACCACAGTGTAAGCATAATTTTTTTTTTTTTTTTTCAAAATGATATATCGGAAAAGATCCGTGATGTTGTCACCCCACCCCCCGGGGGCGTTTCTCTTTGATCCCATAACTGGATTTTTTTCCCCTACTTATGCCACTGCCAGGTGCGCTTTGCCCCGAAGGTAGGATAGAAAAAAAGAAGAAGAAAAATTCTTCCCGTCGGGAGACAGAGGGACGACGCATTCTGGAGAGTAAGTCTTGTGTGAGAGTTAAAGGGAGGATGAGAGTTAAAGGAGAAATGAGGGTTAAAAGAAGGATGAGAGTTAAAAGAAGAATGAGAGTTAAAACTGGAATGAGAGTTAAAAGAAGAAAATGAGGTTGAGAGTTAAAAGGAGAATAAGAGTTAAAAGGAGAATGAGAGCTACAAGGAAAATGAGTTAAAAGGAGAATTAGAGCTAAAAGGGGAATAACAGTTAAAAGGAGAATGAAAGTTAAAAGGAGAATAAGAGCTAAAAGGGGAATAAGAGTTAAAAGGAGAATGAGAGGTAAAAGGAGAATAAGAGGTAAAAGGAGAACAATAGTTAAACAGAGAATGAGAGTTAAAAGGAGAATGAGAGTTAAAAGAAGAATAAGAGTTAAAAGGATAATGAAAGTTAAAAGGAGAATAAGAGTTAAAAGGAGAATGAGAGTTCAAAGGAGAATAAGAGTTAAACGGAGAATGAGAGTTAAAAGGAGAATTAGAGTTAGAAGGAGAATAAGAGTTAAAATGAATGTAAGAGTTAAAAGGCGAAAGAAAGTTAAAAGGAGATTAAGAGTTCAAAGGAGATGAACTAGAGAATAAGAGTTAAAAGGAGGATAAGAGTTAAAATAAGAGCAAGAGTTAAAAGGAGAATGAGAGTTAAACGGAGAAAAACTTTCGACTCTCATTCTTTGCCCGTAGTGTTAAAGGTTAGTGTGTTTGCGTTTCTTTTTGTATAATTCGTTTTTTATATCTTTCTGCTCTTGTTATTTTGACTCTAGATTTTCATTCATATTTTTATTGTTTGATTGCCATTTGTGCTCATGCATAAATCGTTATGTTTATAGGAAAATATATGTATATAAATATTACATACACTATATATATACACATACATACATACATACATACGTATATGTAAATAAATAAATATATATATATATATATATATATATATATATATATATATATATATATATATATTACATTTCGGATGAGGTTGCTACACATACCGCAAATATTTCAGCAAGCAGTGAGGATGAAACTTTTGTGGAGGTGGAGAGAGAGAGAGAGAGAGAGAGAGAGAGAGAGAGAGAGAGAGAGATTAGGTCATCCAGGAAGTACGCTGTTGATTCCACTCTTCTCCTTTTCCATCTCAGGGAAGTAATGCCTACATTGTCGTCTGTAATAATTTATTTGTTTACTTATTTACCTCTTTCTCTTCCCGGGCTGCTTGCAAGCACCAAGCACGGTCCGTGCTTGGTGCTTGCAGGCGGGCTGCTTTCTTCAACGGGTTGTTACGCTTTTGTGTCCCACGGCCAGATAATCCCATTGGCGAGGGTCTTTTCTTCGACTTTGCTTTTAACGTAAGCCGATTTTGCCTTTTCTCTTCTTGCAGGTTGTGGCTTTTTTTTTTTTTTTTTTTTAGTTCCTTCGTTGTCGTTTTGTGGGGAGCTTTCGTCTTCTTTTGTTTTTTTTTTTTTTTTTTTTTTTTGTGCGCACATTGGACTCAGTCTTCATTCCGTGAAAGGTCGTCGTGGGAATCTGAGAATATCTCTCTCTCTCTCTCTCTCTCTCTCTCTCTCTCTCTCTCTCTCTCTCTCATATGACGAATGCCAGGTTATTCATTTGAGGGACTGTAAGCTTATGCGTTCCGACTTATTTTGCGTTTGTGATTCATTCTCTCTCTTGTATGAGGAATGCCATGTTATTCATTTGCGGCTATAAGTTAGCGCTTTCAGACTTATTTCGGACTTTCTTATTTTTCTCTGACTCTCTCTCTCTCTCTCTCTCTCTCTTTATAAGGAATGCCACGTTATTCATTTATGGCTTGTTTGCTTACGCGTTCATACTTATGTGTTTGATCATTACGTGTTTGATACGTGTATGTGAACATTGCATTAAGTTTATAGGTTAGTTATATGTGAAAAGATTTAAGAGAAGAATTTCAATAGCCACATTGGTTTCTTTTTCACATACAGATAATGCTGGAAATTTATATCGTTAAACTCGTACAATAATAGGTTTACTTGCAATAACTATTTAATTTGACATGTTATTTAAAATACGTTTAAATAGCAAGGTGTTCTTAGTTTTTCACAATTTCCCAATTTACGCTCCAGTTACTCCAATCGGCCATTCATAAACTTTCATTCTACGACCCCCTCTCCCTTTCATTTAATCTTGGTCTTGGCTCCTCATAAAATCTCGACCCTTATTTGAGTTACTCTCGACTATTCATAGTCAAATCATCACCGTACAATCATCTACTCTCGATTCATTCACAATTTATTGATCCACAAGCGTAGTACTCCCGTCCATTCACAGGTTATCGACCTACAGTCCAGTTATTCACGGCCATTCAGTAGGTCTCTGTATTTCTGACATAACGTCTTGATAGATTTTGATGCCTTTTTTTTTCCTCTCTCAGACAAGATGAAGGATTTTTCCCCGAATGTAATTCTTTTAAGAGATCTTGAATTGAATTGCTCATTACCGTCGTCAAGTGGACTGTAAACTTCTGAAGTTTTACATTGAAGTTGAAGAACCTTTGTTTCCGTAGTTTCGTCAGCATGGCTGACATTTTCCGAAAAATTAAAAATCGCCGTTCTCGTCTTGGGGAAGATTTCTTAGCGAACCGATTTTACCGATGCGTTAAGTGTTCTTTATGCACGTTCTTTCGTGTTCGCGAAATATGACCAGTTTGTCATGATTTGTTGGGCTGTGTCGACATTTTAATCCCCCGAAATTGGGATTTTTTAATGTTTCTTATTTTGGGGGGTTGAGGTGGGGGGCGGGAGGGACAAAACATCTTTCACAACGGTTGTGCAAAGTCGTGACTTTCAAAGGTACTTACAAGGACACAAGTACAATTGTGTATGCGTCTGTGCAAAGACATAACGACAGCGTATATATTTGGCTTGGCTCTTGTACTCGTATATCGGAGGCTGAATAGGATTCATATTGTCATGTGACATTTGTGTATTTATTTATCGTTCTGTATTTATCTAGTCACTCAAAATCCGCTCTTTCACTTCAGAATGATTTACGAATCAATGTCGATAAATTGGAAGTCACAAGTGCAGAAGATTGCAAAATAAAACTATATCCTGTATCAATTGTTTGTTTGTTGGTGGGGGAGGGGGAGGGGGGAAAGGGGTCAGTAGAGGGGATAAAGAGTCATTGCCATACCTTGTCATTTAGGAAATGGAGTATCGTTACATTCATAATATTACAACCATGGGTTTTGATAACGCAAAGAAACATTGCTTTATTTGTAACTAACTTGATTATTTAACAATTTTGCTTAGATATCTTTCAGTAAGTTTTAACTTAGTAATTGCTTAAATATCTTTCAGAAAATTATGACTTAGTAGTCTGGTTTAAGTTCTGTTTCGGTGTACGCAGTTCAGCTAGATCTAAACGCCTATCTTGTGTGTGTGTGTGTGTTTTAGGGTGGTTTAAAAATTTTATGAGAATGTAAAATTTTATTCTCTTTTTTTCAGTAGTCGATTAATACCATCTTCATTTGTAGTGTACAAATATACACACACATACACTTCACTTTATATTATATATATATATATATATATATATATATATATATATATATGTTTGTCTATCATCGACTGACATTTATATATATATATATATATATATATATATATATATATATATATATATATATATATATATATATATGTATATATATATAGTGTATATATATCTAATGTGTGTATGCGGTTGTATGTTTCTGTCATCAAGAGAGACTGAGACATTTCACTTAGTGCCAGCCGAATCTCTTCACTCGGCCGAGTAAAGTAGATAAAATCCAAAGTTTTAGCACGCGCGGGGGGAAGGTTGCTAAATGTATATCTGAATTCAACGAAATCCACTGCGCGCTTTTGTGCTCGCTCTTCAAATGTATTAGTAATGATTTCGCGGCGGGGGAGGGGGGAGCTACGACGAAATCATTCTGTTATAACTTGGTGCTAAGCGGCGCGCGTACCGTAAATACAATTAACGACTTCACTCTTATTTAATCCCCTTGTAGAACTCTATCTGTCTGCTTTTATATTGTTTTGAGTTTTGAGAGAGAGAGAGAGAGAGAGAGAGAGAGAGAGAGAGAGAGAATAATGCTTGTATTTATATGTTTATATTTCGAATAATATCAAAAGGAATGTTAGCGGTCGTCAAATACAGTGTTGTATCAAAGGAGAATCAGGCTTTTAAATGTGATTTCAAAAGAGTTTAGAAGAAGGATTTTCACCCCTGTGCTCTTTGATTTGGATATTATAGCGCTTGGTGCGCTGAATGTATAAACTTCGGATTTCTCTCTCTCTCTCTCTCTCTCTGAGTCCAATTGATTCAGAAGATGGTGTATTTACCTGTGTTTTTCAGTGCAAAGTGTTTCACACTCCGATTTTATACACTCACAGTTAACTAATTCACTTGCAAGCATGTGTAACTTTGCTACTGTATTTCGACCTGATAAGCAGACTCTCTCTCTCTCTCTCTCTCTCTCTCTCTCTCTCTCTCTCTCTCTCTCTCTCTCTCTATCATAAAGAGAAACAGCATGTTCTCAAAACGAATCATCTTAACCATAAACTGTCTTGTATTTTCAGTTTTATCACCTTGGGGGCGTCTGGATTACCTTTGCTTCTCTCCCATAATCCCCCTGCCTCGCAGGGGAAGAAAGGGGGGGGAGTCCCACCCTTGCAGAGGAGTAGGGGTGAGGAAGAAGCCCCCCTTCCAATCTCCCATACTTCTCGCTAGGCGCTAATGAGGGGACTGACTTTGGAGGTAACTTACTGTCAGCTTACTTTCTTGTCGAGACCTTCGCTCCTCCTCCTCCCCCTCCTCCCCACCAGAGTTTGTAATGAAAGTGCCATTTACGTGGGTGTGAGCTAAGTCTCCTTTTTGAGTTCAGCATCTTGATGTAGACTGGAAACGTAAAGAGTTTGAGGAATTTATTTCTGGAGATAGAATTTCATTTTTCGGTATAATGTGGTTCGGATTCCACAATAAGCAGTAGGTCCCGTTGCTAGGTAACCAGTTGGTTCTTAGCCACGTAAAATAAGTCTAATCCTTCGGGCCAGCCCTAGGAGAGCTGTTAATCAGCTCATTGGTCTGCTTAAACTAAGGTATACTTTTTATAGTGACGTACGCGTATATCTGCGGTAAATGGTAACTCTCTCTCTCTCTCTCTCTCTTTTATACAACGAAACAACATGTTCTCAAAACGAATCATCTTAACCACCATAATATCTTGTATTTTCACTTTTATCACCTCTATGTAACGCCATTGCTATTATTATTATTATGGTATCCAAACTTTATACTAAAAAATATAAGCGGTAAGAAGGTTCCCAGCCAACAGTGGTAACTTGATATCGAGTCCTTTTTGACTTTCAGGTCTCATTATGACACACTACGTATGACCAGTTGCCTCTTGAAGATAGTTTCTCTCTCTCATCCACTCGTTTTTCGTGATCTGAATCGACGTAAGTGAGGTAACTCACAGAGTACTGAGAAACGATAGCCACTATTACTTTATTGCTGAGAGAAGCCATCTCCAGTTTTTCTCAAAAGCTGCGACGAACGCCACGAAAATGACATTTAGCAACAGCGACGGGAACTTTGGAAGGCGGTTTAGCGTTGGAAATATGCTCTCGACTTCGGCTGGGACAACTGTTTGGACTACTGCCACTTCAAAATGAGTTTGAGGTACTGTGCTGCAGCGCTCTCTCTCTCTCTCTCTCTCTCTCTCCTCTCTCTCTCTCTCTCTCTCTCTCTCCCCGACTACTGACCACTTCATAGTGAATTTGAGGTACTGTGCTGCATCTCTCTCTCTCTCTCTCTCTCCAACTACTGACCACTTCATAGTGAGGTTCAGTACTATGTTAAAGCTTTCTCTCTCTCTCTCTCTCTCTCTCTCTCTCTCTCTCTCTCTCTCTCTCATAGCTGTAGGGGTGTTTGTAGAGCTAATTCGTTCCGCCATGTTATACGCTTTTAAATTAACTGAGGCAAATTATTAATCTCCTTTCAAGTTATTTTGCAGTGTCCCGACTGTGTGGGGTGTCCCAATATTGGATTCTGCTAATTATGGCCGAAATCCAAAGAAGAAAAACGACTCTAATTGGTTCGTACCAAGATATATTTTTAACTGCGCTTTAAATAGTTAGGTGTCAAATGAAATATTTGGACAACGAATTGGACCCACTTCCTTGGCCCCCCTTCCCATCTGGGAGGAGGAGGGGTGAAGGAAGGAGAGAGAGGCTAGGTGGGGGAAGGGTAGGAGGAGTAGGGGTTGGTCATCCGGAAAGCCACACACACACACACACAAACACACACACACACACACACACACACACACGCAAGCGAGTGCTGAAAGGCAATTTGTCGTCGTTAACGTGTCAGCTTCATTAACCTAATTGCTTGATTACCCTCCCTTTCTTAATCACTCCGACTTCTCTCCTCCTAAGCCTGGTGTCACAACTCCTGGAACCCCCTCCCCCCTTTTCTAATACCCTCCCCCTCTCCAGGTCCTAATACACCCTCCGGGAGGCGTGGGGGCAAATCCTCGGTCTTCTACCTGTCGTCGGTCAACAATGGGAGAATTAAATGAGCGTTGAATGGAGAATAGAGTGACAAGCAGTTTGGCTGGTGGTGTTACAAACAGCTACGCACACGCGCGTACGCATTCCATTTACTATTGTGCAAGTGTAAGGGGGAGGGATGTAGTGAAGGAGGGGGAAGGGGGAGAGAATTTAGTCAGTGGCGGACCCCTGTCCTGGCCTTGTTTGGATTGTCATTATTTCGACAGTGTTAGGCGCCAGTTAGAGTGCGTTGTAGTTTCTCAAGCCTTTGAGTTTTCACATTTTATTTATTTATTCATTGTATTTACTTTTATTTTCTACGGGATTCATTAAGTTTCCTAATCATGATTTATTTTATTCCAGCCTCTTGCAGTAGAGTGCGTTGTAATTTCTCAAGTCTTTGAGTTTCCACATTTTATTTGTTTATTTGCTTTTATTTTTACTGGATTTATTAAATTTCTTAATCTTTATTTATATACTTTTTTCTAGCATCTTGTAGTCGAGTGCGTTGGAATTTTTCACATTTATATACTTATTTTTATTTACCTTTAATATTCCTGGATTTATTAAGTTTCTTAATCTTTTTTTATTTCATACCGGCATATGGAAGTAGTTTCTCAAGCCTGTGATTTTTCAATTTTATTTATTAATTATTTTTTTATTTACTTTTATGTTTATCCTGTTGATTAACTTTCTCAATCTTTATTTATTTTATTCCAGCATCTTGTAGTAGATTGTGGTGTAGTTTCTCAAGTCTTTGATTTATCTTTATTAATATATTTTATTTGCTTTTATTTTTACTGGATTTGTTAAGTTTCTTAATCTTTATTTATTTCAGTCCAGCACCTATTAGTTTCTTCTGTTTAACAGCTGTCACATTCGGGTCTTGTAATTTGATGCCATGATACTGAAAAGATAACAGTACCATAAGATAAATTTTTCGAGATCTGAGAAAGTTAATTATGGTGGTCTTGATTTTTGTTAATATGTTGCATTGTAATGAAAATATACTTCTGAGGCGTCGTTTATTTAGGAAGTCTTAAGAAGAGAGGCAAAGAAATAAAAATTAATTTATCACCTTTTTTACTTTCTTTTCTCTTCTCTCTCTCTCTCTCTCTCTCTTTGGTTTTCTGTAAAAGAAAACTATTGTGCCAGCTTTGTCTGTCCGTCCGCACTTTTACTGTCCGACCTCAGATCTTAAAATCTACTGAGGCTAGAGGGCTGCAAATTGGTATATTGATCATCCACCCTCCAGTCATCAAACATACCAAATTGCAGCCCTCTGCCTTCAGTAATTTTTATTTGATTTAAGGTTAAAGTTAGCCATAATCGTGCATCTGACAACGATATAGGATAGACCACCACATGACCGTGGTTAAAGCTTCATGGGCCACGGCTCATATAGCATTACACCGAGCCCATCGGAAGATAGATCTATTTTCGGTGGCTTTGATTACGCGCTGTACAGAAAACTCGATTGCTTCGAAGAAACTTAGGCTCATTTTTTACTTGTTTTTTAAATGCCTTTCCTCACGTTTTCCTTCCACTTTATTTTGTGTTTATGTAAATAAGAGAACTAATGAAGGAAAGCGGAAGCTACCTTAGAATTCAGCTTTTGTGGATAAGTGAGGGAATTTGAGAAAATGAGAACATTTTATTTAAGGATGTTTCTCTTCGCATTTGCTAAAGATATTGTTTTGAATATTTGTTAAATATGTATTTATATTATACATACATACATCATATATATATACAGTATATATATATATATATATATATATATATATATATATATATATATATATATATATATATATATAGATAGATACAAATATCTGATTCATCACGGACCGAACCTCGGTCTTTCGAGTGAGAGTCCAGGGCATTAGCAATTCGGTTGCAAAAGTCAGAAATTTATTTCTGTGAATCACGTTTCTTGTGTTCATTTCCATATACTGTGTGTGTATATATATATATATATATATATATATATATATATATATATATATATATATGGTTTTTATTTATTTATTTATATGCATGTACAAATGTATGCACATATTCATCCACTTTTATACACACCTTCATTCCACCAAATACACAACAATACACACACACACACACATCCATTCATAAATTCACGCTCTCCACGCTCGTACAACACAGCTGCGTACGCTTAACGAGTAAGTGTATGTGTGTGTATAGGTGTGTGTAATAGGGTGTGCTGTAAACCAGAATATATGTCATATAAATTTTGGGTGTTTGTATGTGTGTGTGTGTGTAGGTGTGTGTAAAAGGGTGTGTTATAAACAGAATATATATCATATAAATTTTGGGTGTTTTTTTGTGTGTGTGTGAAATAAGGTGTATTATAAACCAGAATATACAGTATATATAAATTTGGGTGTTTGTATGTTTGTGTTTGTGTGTGTGTGTGAAATAAGGTGTGTTATAAGCCAGAATATATATCATATAAATTTTGGGTGTTTGTATGTGTGTAGGTGTGTGTAATAAGGTGTGTTATAAACCAGAATATGTATCATAAAATTTTGGGTGTTTGTACGTGTGTGTGTGTGTAATAATGTGTGTTGTAAACCAGAATATACACATAAATTTTGAGTGTACGTGTGTGTGTGTAATAATGTGTGTTATAAAACCAGAATATACACATAAAAATTTTAAATGTTTGTATGTGTGTGCGTGTGTGAGTCAATGAAATGGGGTTTATTACGAACCAAAATATATATCATCAATACATTAATATACTAATCCCTGCCCTCTCTGCTACTCGGCACCCAGCCGTTACCGACGCGCTCTGTTGTGAAGTCTGGCAATCTTCGAATAATTAGTTTTTACATCGGGATCAGTGATCCATATTGTTGCCAACGGCACAGAAGTGTGTCATCAAGCGTTCGTTAATGACTGTAATTAGGATGTGCTATTAGTACCTCGTTAAATCTGAATTACGATACGTATCTGACACGGTAATTGGTGCAACATATATGCCTGCGCAGTGTGTGTGTGTGTATATATGTGCGTGTGTGTGTGTGTATATGTGCGTGTGTGTGTGTGTATACGGGAGGGGGAGTGAATAGATAAATAGACAAATAGATAGAGAGATATAGATTAGATCGATAGGCATTATGGCCTTGCAATTGCCCCTTCATGTGGGATTTCATACAGTTATTAATGACGGGAGTCCGGATCATTAGTCCATATTGCCCATCGAAGGGTTCGTGCGTACGTGCGTTTGATCGTTCTCTCTTTTATTTTCTTTTATCTCTCTTTTGTTTTCTTTTATTTTATTTTGGCTAATTTATTTGTCTGTGCAAAGCGTAGTCTGTGATAAATTGTATGTAGATCGTAAGGGATTAGAAAACGCAAAGTATTTTCGCCGTATATGTAGCGAAGGTAGGTAGATGCATTGTTAAGAATATTGCATATTAATTGGAATGCTGTGGATTTTATAGGTACGATTATGCGATTATAATTGCTTGAAATGTCGAACAAAATACTATCCATTTGTAAACGGCAAGGCTCTCTCTGAATTTCATCGCATTTGGATTTAATTGGGAACTTCGATTATAAGAAATAATTAAGAACCCCTAGAATCATTACCACCCCCAACTTCTTCCTCCCCCTACAATTCCTCTCCCCCCTTACCCATCACACGCCTAGAGCCACGATCATTCCTAATCTTTCCACCCCCCCCCCCATCCTTCCCTCACATTTCTCTTTCTCTTACCCATCACACCCATAGAAACATGATCACTCCTAATATTTTCACCCCCTACCCTCCCCTCCCATTTCTCTCCTCCTCAGAACCATGGGGCACTTAGAAACACCACCACCCCCTCTCTTTCCACTATCTCCCCCTCCCCCCTCTCCTCCCCTTAACCATGAGACCCCTAGAACCATTACCATTTCCAATCTTCCGCCCTCCTACTCCCCTCCTATTCCTCTCCTCCCCATGACCATGGCATCCCAAGAACCACCACCACCCTCAATCCTTCCACTCCCTCCCCCTCCTCTCTTCCCATTTCTCTCCTCCCCTTAATCATGACACCCCTAGAATCATTACCACTCCCAATCTTCCACCCCCTCCCCCCTCCCATTTCTCTCCTCACCTAACCCATCGAACTTATAGAACCCACCCTCCTCCCTCTCCTCCCCTTACCCATCAGCACCCTCCCCTCCCCATCCCACCTAACACCATAGAAACATAATCACTCCTAGAACCTCCTCCTCCTCCTCCTCCTCCTCCTCCTCCCTCCTCCTCCTCCCCTCACCCATCAGCACCCCTCCCCCATCCCATTCCTCTCTTCCTCTTATTAGAACCTCTTCCTTAAAAAACTCCATCGGCTCCTTCATGGCGAAAAGGCCATCACTGCCACATCAAATATTCCCACTCACGTTGTATGGTATATGAAGGCAGCATAAGATACAACATAAATATAATTGGTTGCTAATCAATTTTTGCCAATATTAAAGGCCCTCCCATTTAACAACTAAAACAACTTTATTCCGTGACAAAGAAAATTTCTCCAGTCCTCTCTCCGTGTTAAGCTGACCTCAGGCATAAAGATGTCAAACAGCCCGTGCCTCCACAAGGGAAGTTCAGTCAAAACACTCACTGACTCATTAAGGAGTCCTCCTATGGAACTGGAAGGAGGTCCTCCTCATTAATCTTCATCCTCCGCCATAGGGTCGCCTCCAAACCTCACCCATTGTGGATATCAGAAAACACTCAACGCGCCTCAGAAGCCCAAAGAAGGCAAAGATAGGAAGAGAGATGCCCAGCAATTTTCCTGAACGGGAGAAGCCAACCAAGAACCGTGACCAAAATTGACAAGAGCGTTTTACTCTTTTTTTTAGACTCATGTAAGGAAGGAAGTACTTTGATATAATCAAAGACGCGTTAAAACACACATCGGGTATGGGCATTCATGTAAAGGTATCTTGTATGTTATAACGATAAAAACTGATACAAAACAAAGAAAACAATGAAATATTCCGAGTAAATCAAAGCTAGCTATCTGTATTTTCCACTCCCCTCCTCCTCCTCCTCCTCCTCCTCCTCCTCCTCCTCCTCCTCCTCCTCCTCCTCCTCCCCATTACTATGACACCCCCATATCCATGACCACTTATAGTGTATCCCGAAGCCCTCAAGATTAGCCAGGCGAAGGCGCTCAGCGAAATCTGAAGAAGGAGAAGAGGAACTCTCTAGGTCTCGGCGTAGGCAGCTTCTTCACCAGAAAACGAAGACTTCCCAGATTGAATACGTAACAAAGTAGCTTTGTTTCTGGGAAAGAGGGAGCTGCGAGGATGAGATAGAGCTCCCCCCACCACTCTTTGTTCGAGGGCGAGGTGAGGCGTGCTGGGGTGTTTGAGGACGAGCGTTGAGGCGTGCTGCTGCTGCCGGGTAAACTGTTCTTGACAGATCTATTTATCTCGACGGAGCCGCCGAAGTGATCTTGGCTGGTAGTTTAAATGCCTTGTACGATTCGCTAATGTAAGTTGAGGGGTATAGTGCGAATGGTCAAAGAGAACGAATAATTATCTTAGAGGATTGTTAAATACCTAGAGCGGATCTTTGATGTTGGGCTGGAGAGGGTGTATGTAGTTAAGAAGGGTGTTAATGATTCTCAGGTGTTAATTGGTCTGTGTGTGAAGAGGGTGTGATTAATTGATGAGGTAGGTAGGTAGGTATAGGTCGGGGGTCCTCTGTCTTTTTTTGTCGGGATAAGGAATGAAAAAAATTCATTGTGTTTTATAATCGTTGTTTTTTTTAATGTTCGTATTTAATTGAATAGTTTATTGTTCCTTCATTATTATCAGCAGCAGATGCTGTAATACTAATAGTAAATAAACACTCTTCCGTTTTACTGTACTAATAGTTTTATGTTATAATTGTATGTTATGTTATTCCGAGTCTGTTTTTTAATATCTGTTTCTTTTATTATGTAACTTTGAAAATGGGACTAAACGTCTTGAAACGTCAGCAACTAAATAAAGTACTAGAAAGGAATAAAGAAGTGTCCTTCTCCTCGCACCTATATATATATATATATATATATATATATATATATATATATATATATATATATATATATATATATATATATATATATATATATATGTGTGTGTGTGTGTGTGTGTGTGTGTGTGTGGGGTGTGTGTGTGTTTGTGTATGTATATATATATATATATATATATATATATATATATATATATATATATATATATATATATATATATATATATATATATATATATAATTTTGTCACCCTCATAAACTAACTGCCTAAGTCATTTTTCATTGATTTTTGGATTTTTGCCCATATCAAATCTCCAATATGTGGCGCACCTACTGGTATCCTTGCCTAAATCAGATGTAGAAAGTAAGTGGAATAAATTTCCCAAAAAGCTTTCTGCCTAAGTCATTCAGTGACTTAGGCATTATTATCACTATGCCTAAGTCATGATTGTGACTTGGGCAAAAAATGACTTGGCAGTTAGTTTATGAGGGTGACGCATTACGCATGCATGCATGTGTGTATATGTATGTATGTATGTATGAATTAATTAACGATTGTATACACGTACGTTTTTATGCATGTACAGCCACACACTTGGCGCAAGATAAGAAGGTCCAGTTCTGACAGATAAGGGAATCCAGTTCTTTCCCGGACTTGAAAGGGAAAAAATAAATTAGTTCTTAATGGACTTTCCCCCTCTTTCGTTCCCTTTTTATCCTCTTCTCTCTGCGAAAGTTTTTTTTTTTTTTTTGAGACTTTGAGAAGTGGAGAAAGATGGACGAGAATTAACAGATAGATTTTCATCACGTGGTATCATATTTATATATATTTTTTGTGATGGAAGTGATTATTCAAAAACAAAAATCATATTAAAGGAACACATCCACAATGATGTATGTATACAAATATATATATATATATATATATATATATATATATATATATATATATATATATATATATATATAAAAAAAAATTCTAGCTTCATTTTTAGATGAATATGTTTCAAACAAAAATTGGATTGGTGAAACAGATCCACAGTAATGTATCTATACAAATATATTTATTTAGATATAAATTCTGTATATATTTTTGAATAAATATA
Organism: Macrobrachium rosenbergii; assembly: GCF_040412425.1. Classification (NCBI taxonomy): domain Eukaryota; kingdom Metazoa; phylum Arthropoda; class Malacostraca; order Decapoda; family Palaemonidae; genus Macrobrachium; species Macrobrachium rosenbergii. The sequence goes on along the minus strand of NC_089793.1, from coordinate 27,938,283 downwards.
TGTTTAAAACAAAAGTCGAAGTGGAGAAACACATTCACAGTAATGTGTCTGTACAAATATATTTATTTAAAAATAAAATCTAGCTGTATTTTTAGATAGATATATTTGTAAAAGTACTGTGGATATTTTTCTCCTTTTTAAGACTCCTACTAAAATGAGTGTTTTTTAATGGATTTTATATTCTTATGTGTGGGTTTTCATTATGTTGTCAGGATTATAGTGGAGAAGTATGGAAAATACAGTTTTTTCTAATGAAATCATTAAAAATTTGTGCTCTCCTATTTATTACAAAAACAACACACATACATAAAAAGGCAGTTTTTTTACAGGAAAAAGTGGGATTTTAATTAGATTTTTACCTCGTGATATTTTTTTCTTTAGGGATTTTTATTTCAAAACAGATTCTACTCATCTGTTTTCGTTATAGACTAATATTATTTTTAGTGGGAAGAGTCAGTTAAAAATAACATTTGTTCTTCTCATAAATAGATTTTAGTGGAAGTACTAAATACGAATGTATTGAATTGATAAGTCAATATAGAAGATTTAGATCTCATAAACAGACTTTCGTCAAAGAACAATATTTGCCACGAGAGATACATAAAACCAGACTTTTATCCCGTACTTTCCTGTCAAATACTGAGAATAATTCCAAATTCCAGTCAAATACTACACAATTTTCATTAGTTGACAAGTAATAATAGAAGATTTTCAACTGGTAAACAATTTTTCGTCAAAGAACTATATTTCCCATTAAAGATATATAACTAGACGTTATTTCGTAAGTAATTTTCCGTCAAATACTAGAGATTAATTCCATTATTATTATTATTATTATTATTATTATTATTATTATTATTATTATTATTATTATTATTATTATTATTTATTATTATTATTATTTATCAGAAGATGAACCCTTGCAAAAATCAAACAGGTTCTAGTCAAATACCGCACAATTTTCAGAAGACTTTCAACTCGTAAACAGGTTTCTGTCGAGAAAAACATTCGCCATATGATATATAGAACTTGACATTATCTTGTAATTACATTCCCGTCAAATACCAGAGAGAAATCCCAGGAAAAGACCAATAAAAGAAAAGCAAGATTTCTGTCCCATAAACCCGATTCCGAGGTTCATCGATTCGGGGAAGGAACTATGAAGTCGTAACTCGAGAGGGGTAGCCAGCGAACCCTTTCAGCATCAGGTGGTCCACTGGAACCCAATTTTTTGTAAGGACTATTGAAAGAACGATAGCTCTAGGTTAAAGAGAGATTAAGCTTTTGTGTTATTACACGCACTCACTTTACTCTCCCTCTTGTACGTGCTTGCGTGCGCGCGAGCTCATGCGTATATTTTAACCCCGGCGCAGAAAGAGTCCTACACCGTGATTTTAACTTGACTGCGAGCCAGTTATGCGTGCTGATTTTATGTGTATGTCAGTGGTTGGGTTTTCGCCTTACACATCCTTTCTCTCTCTCTCTCTCTCTCTCTCTCTCTCTCTCTCTCTCTCTCTCTGCTCCAGTTGTTAGTGTGACGCCATTTTATGCATCATAACAAATCAGCGTTTCTCAGAAAATAGATAGTTTCCTTTGATCTGAGTTTGTCGGTTATCTAATTTGTATAAAAAAAATAGTTAGATTTAGTATGGAAACATGTCGTAGCAACCTCTCTCTTCATACAAGCTTCTCAGGAATAAGGAAAAATTATTAAAGTTCTTTCCATTTACTTTATCTAGTCTACGGACCGTTTCCCCACCTCTCGGGGGCTTCTTCAGGACTGGATTTATTTATTTATGTGTTTATGGACTAAACAGACATTTTAGGATGGTCTGTTCAGTTGGGTCGAGGGAGGAAAATGGAATTTTTAGTACTTTTAAGTTAAGGCAAATGAGTACATTTTGAATTATTACTGAGAAATAATTGAGAATACAAAGAGGTGCTATTGAGATATTGTGGAAATTAGACTGGTACTGCTGGTGTCTTTAGCAGTGGAGGGAGGAGGGTTAATCTAAACATGTACGTTGATTAACTGGGAAGTAAACAGACACCATTGAGTTTGTGAGAAATGAAAGAAAAAGCAAACTTGACAAATAAAGTAAAATGATGTTGTTGAATTTTTTATGACTCATGTCCAACTGTATAGTATGCTAGTTAATCGCTCATATAATGACAGCGACATTTTGTTAAAATCATTGTTGAAGAGACTTGATAATTGAGTATTGTTTTTTTCGCTCCTTGTTATTCTGTACAATTCTGGTATTTTCTTTTTTGTTCTAAAAGTTATTACAACACTATACGGCTTTCATAAACAGTATTTATAGATAGAGATATTACGAAACTGAGGAGTAGTTATATACAAACGATTGTGGGATACGAAAGGTCTGACATGATAAAAAGGAAGTGAGAGAGAAGAGAAAATGATGTCCTTATCAGAAACAATAGAGAGAGAGAGAGAGAGAGAGGAGAAGCATCCTTTGAATATTCTTGTATTGGCACTGAAATGATTCAGCACGACATGCGATAGCAATAATTTCTATATATATATATATATATATATATATATATATATATATATATATATATATATATATGCATATATATAGATATATATATATATATATACATATAGACATATACATATATATATACACATATATATATACATACATATTTCATGTATTTGTTCATGTGTTGCGTGATGGATGAACACGTTATAAATACATATCCAAGACATACACGTTTGTTTACTAACGGAGTAGAATGAAAGGGGGAGGGGGAGAGGGAGAGATCCCCCCTTTTTTTTATACAAAGGGAATATAAATCCTAATATATCCTAAGCCAACCGCTTCCTGTCATATTCCAATTTTTTGTGTAGCGTCTCGGCAGCTGGGTCGTCGCATTCCCCCATCTGCGCCTTATATTGTTGTGCAAGTCAAGGATTTTATTGTTGTTTTCTT
>NC_089793.1:27917823-27927823 GCF_040412425.1 Macrobrachium rosenbergii | reverse complement strand
AGCAATCATCAATCACCCTCCACCTGTGTTGTGTGGGTTCTGTTGACAGTGCAAAGGGATTCTTCCCCCGGGTCTGGAATCTTAGCAAAGGATGATTGATTTCGACGGATGAAAGGAGGCGGCGAGATCGGTCGTCTGTCCGGGTGTCCGTCCGCTCGGTAGTCCGTTCGTTAGTTCGTTGGTTCGTTCGTTCGTCTGTCTGTCTGTCTGTGTCCGTCAGTCCGTCCTTCTGTTCGTTCGTTTGTCCGTTTGCCTGTCTGTCTGTCTGTTTATCTCCGTCCAGTCCATCCGTTCATTCGTCCGTCCGTTCATACGTCCGTTGGTCCGTCCTTCTGTGTGTCCGTTCGTCCGTCTGTCCGTCCATACGTCCGTCCGTTCATACATCCGTCCGTGCACCCATACGTCCGTCTGTCTGTCTGTCCGTCCATCCATTCGTTTGCCTGTCCGTCCATACGTCCGTTCGTCTGTCTGTTTGTCTGTCTGTCTGTCTGTCTGTCTGTCTGTCTGTCTTCCTGTCAGTCTGTCTGTCTTCCTGTCAGTCTGTCTGTCTGTCTGCCCGTCCATCCATGTGTCCGTTCGTCTGTCTGTCTTTCTGTCCGTCCGTCCGCCACCCGGCGCTACACCAAAGGCTGTTGCTGTTGTTGCTATTGCAGCAACAGCTGCTGTCATTCGTCTCAGTCGTTCCCCCAACCCCCAACCCCCCCCTAATCATCCACTTTCGTGCCGTGCTATATTTGGTCTTTTTTGATGAAATAGGGAACTCGATCCTTTGACCATTTTTCTTTTTACTTTTCATTTCTTTTCGTCTTTTCTTCTTTTTTTATGATTGTTTTTTTAGAAAATTTATGTTTAAAGTTTTAGCAACATTGTTGTCATTTTTAATGTTTTTTTTTTTTTTGTAGGGAATCGTAATATTAACAATATTAATGACAATAGTTACTGGTATTTTCGCCTCACAAATATCCATGTTTTTCATTGTGGTGCTTATAAATGTGTTTTTTAAGTGTTTTTTTTTTCGAAAAAGAAGTCAATTTTTACAGTCTTTACACGAAAATACATTAAAATTTCGTAAAATAATTGTCCTTTATTTTATATTTAACAAAATTACAAACGTTCTTCACATTAAGTCTTAGTATAATGGGCACGCTTTCTGGTGGCTATTCTGATTTTTTTACTTTTGCTCATACACAAACACACATGCTTGCGCTCACACACACAATATGTGTGTGTGCACACACACACACATATACACTCACACACACACACACACACACACACACACATATACACACATAAATATATATATATATATATATATATATATATATATATATATATATATATATATATATATATATATATATATAATATATATATAAGCATAATTTTTCCCCTCCCTTTCCCCGCCGTAATAACATCATAAACCCTCGCACTCCGAGTGGTACCTTGAATGATTTCAACATTTGGAGTTGGGGGGGAGGGAGGGGAAACGAGCCTCACCTCAGATACCCCCAGCCAAGGTCCAGTGTAAATAGACTTAATACGCCCAAATGCAAAAAGTCGAAGGAGGAGGAGGAGGATGAAGGAGAGAAAGGAGGAAGAGAAGGTGGATGAAGGAAGGAGAAAAAGGAGGAAGGAAGAGGAAAGTAGCTTTCTCTCCATTATTCAAAGATCCTGCCGGATTGAAGAATAGAAACAAAAATTGCTCGGACCTGTTATCAGGGTAATGGCCTTCGCTCGTCCGCCCTAAATAAATACAAATAAATACTCGTTACGCAGCAACGACGATTAAAATGTAATGCAGCGAATTTCGGGTAGGAGATGGCAACACAAGATGCCAAGCCTTATATATATATGACTATATTTATTGGGTAGGAAGCTTTTGATACTTTTCAAAGAATTCCTCTTTTATTGCTGTCGGTTCGTGGGATAGCCATAGCGAAATCTGGAGGCGATTTCAGCATTAACAATATTAACATCATGGAATTTCCTGGAAAGCTGAATGCCCGCGTTTAGGAAGAGACTGGAACAAGGTCTAGGGACTGGAATGTCTCATGGAATCGTTACTGCTGGAAGTGGTTATTATCATATCCTGATAACGTTCATTAACGGGTTGCTGAAGGTTATATATAATGAGAGGGAAAATATATCAGAAATGAAGTAGTATTATTCACAATGATATGTTTTAGTAGCGACAGATCCAGCCTGAAACTCTCTCTCTCTCTCTCTCTCTCTCTCTCTCTCTCTCTCTCTCTCTCTCTCTCTCTCTCTCTCTCTCTCTCTCTCGAGGTGCAGCGTGCTAAAATACTCAAATATTATTATACATACACACACACACACACACACACATACACATATATATATATATATATATATATATATATATATATATATGTATATATATATATATATATATATATATATATATATATATATATATATATATACACGTGAGTGTGTGTGCCACTTGCTAAGTTTGTAACTCTTCTTCCTGTTTCTGATTTTTTTAAAGTTTCCTTTTCGAAAAGGGAATAAAAAAAGAGAAAAAGTAGGTTGGACAGCTGGGCATCATAGCTCTCTCTCTCTCTCCCTCATACCCCTTACCACTTCCCCTCCCCAGACCCCAGCAGACCCTCTGCAACCCTTTTAAATGACACTAGCAATGTTTCGGTGCTGGGCCCTCTATTGGGTCACTCATTTCGAGCAATTACTGCCGTTGTGAACGATTCCGCCGTCCAGTTGCCAGTTTCTCCTTTTCCGCTCGATTCTCGATTCCTGGTTCTATCCTGGTTCTGTGGTAGTGAATTAAATGATGTATGTGTGTGTGTATATAAATAATGTGTGTATGTTTGTGTGTATTTTATAAGACTAAAATATTAAGATAACTTGAGTCACATGTTGGGAGAGAGAGAGAGAGAGAGAGAGAGAGAGAGAGAGAGAGAGAGAGAGAATATATAATATATATATATATATATATATATATATATATATATATATATATATATATATATATATATATATAATTATTATCCCTTTTGTGCGTGATTCATTTATCACACATTACCACAGGTGAAAAATAAGAGACAGGGTGTAGGGAAATAAAGTCGAAACCTGTCAGGACCTACACCGTCTCTTATTTTTTCACCTGTAATGTATATATGTATATATATATATATATATATATATATATATATATATATATACATATATATACATACATATATACATTGAAAAGAAATCGTTATTTATATCTTAACGTACAACCAGATTTCTTGATGTCCCAGCGGGAGGATTAGAATGAGGGGTGGGGCAGTGCCGTCAGTGCATCTCACCTGGTGCACTATACGCATTGATAAAGGTTGCACTCACTCTTTAGTCCATTCTTTATTTTACTCCAATTCCTTCTTCCTTTCGTCAGTCTTGCAGTGAAAATTCTCTAACAATTATTTTGTTAATGTCTGCCTAAAAGCATTCCTTCGCCTCCTTTATACTGTTTTAAAATGCTAAAAGCACCCCCCAGTGCTTTGCTTGCCAGCCTAAATTTCATGAAAGAAAATCAAATTAATTCTCGATGTTTAAAGATCACGCCTTTATACTCTTTCCAACTAGGAAGATTAACGCAAAAAATAGCCCTTTGTTGGCCGACTCGGTTGAGCTTCAGACTGTCACTCGATAGACCGGAGTTCAATTCCCGCGGCCGGCTGATGAAGAGTTAGAGGAATTTATTTCTGGTGATAGAAATTCATTTCTCGCTATAATGTGGTTCGGATTCCACAATAAGCTGTAGGTCCCGTTGCTAAGTAACCAACTGGTTCTTAGCCACGTAAAATAAGTCTAATCCTTGGGGCCAGCCCTAGGAGAGCTGTTAATCAGCTCAGTGGTCTGGTAAAACTAAGGTATACTTAACGCAAAAAATAAATCACGTTTGGCGGTATACTGTCTCCGTAATCGTCCTGTGTAACCAAGGAACGTAAAGTAAAATAATGTTAGTATTAAGGAAAATACGATTTTGGTTTGAGGCTTTTAAAAAGGAGCGAATTCTCTTTTCCACCCGGGACTTATACGGTGGGGGATCATCCTTTTGATGACGCATGGCAGACCTCACGATGACGTCAATCCTGACGGCCCGTCTCCGTGTCCTTTTTGCACGGAGTTTTCGTCGAGGGGTCGTTCTTCATATTATATTGTACTGTATTGCTTTCGATTTTGCATTTATAATAAATTCGTTATTATTATTATTATAATTATTATTATTATTATTATTATTATTATTATTATTATTATTATTATTATTATGCCTTTTGAGGTTCAGGTGCACGTAGGCAAAATTGCACCTGAAATTCAGTTACGCAATGTGCGTATAAACGCACCTGAAATTTTTGTATGTTGTGTATTTGAGTGCTGGCATTGCAAAAACATAGACTATCCTACTTACATGAAAATTCACATCTTGAAGAATATTAACGAATTCCAGGTAAAATGTCATCTGAAATCCAATTACGCAATGTTTGTTTATATGCAGTTGAAATATTTGTGCCTTGAATTTGGGTCCAGGTATTACAAGAGCATAGGCTGAAGCCTGTTAATGAATTCTAGGTGAAATTGCTCCTGATATCCAGCAACACAGTCTGCATGTAAATTTTCATCTGGAATTCCTATTCTGTATGTTTGAGTCCTGCTATTGTTTGTATCAGGCGAAACCCTGCAATGTAGAATAGCCTACTTATATGAAAATTAACACTTGAAGCTATTTAAATGTAGTAACCTGAACGAATATTTTCTCTTGAGGTCCATACTGAAAGAGAAACCTGTGTAAAGAAACTCATGCCAAAATTATCTCAACAGAAATCTGAAACCACGTATGAACATTAACAGTGGGAGCCCTTGAACTCACGTTTACTTTTGCTAGTAAAATTCGGATGCTTTGTTAATGATTGACAGGAAATCTATTAACTCTGTGTATCTAATTGAAGCTCAAGGAATTTTAAATGTTCCATGAAAAACGAACCTATAGTTTTTTTTTTAACAGTGTACCTTATTAAATTTTCCTTGCTTGTGAAGGAGGGTTTCAGTTATTGTGATTCGCGGAATATTTTTTTTTAAATATTGTTCTTAAAGAAAGGCAGGAAGTATAGAAACGCATATGAGATGGTTTAAAACCAAACAACTTTTAGTATTTATATGAAATGGCACTCTTATTTAATGTCTGGCATGAACCCACACGCACGCGCTCACAAACAAGGAAACAAACAGACAAACACGCTCACAAACAAACAAACACACACACACACAAGAGAGAGAGAGAGAGAGAGAGGCACTCATCCCTTCGGATTTTATAGCCGTTCTCAGCTCTTTTGCCAGTTTATTGTACCCACGAGAATTTTTTTTTTTTTTTTATTCATTGTCCGTCACTTCGGCCGAACCATTGACAGTCAGATCATTAATTTAACCTAATGAATGACCCCCGGTATTGATTCCACATCACCTCTGGAGAGAGAGAGAGAGAGAGAAGGATGTAATCCATTCTTGAACTGCTGAAAAAAGAAATCATTTATACATTAATTCTCATGAGGTCTTGATTTTTGTTATTAATCCTGAGCTGTATTATTATTATTATTATTACTCAAAATGAACAAACATTCATACGGAACAGTTATTATTATTATTATTATTATTATTATTATTATTATTTCTCAAAATAAACAAACATTCTTATATAACTATTATTCTTATTATTAGTATTATTTCTCAAAATGAACATACATTCTTACGGAACAAATTGAGAAAATGATAAAAAAAAAAAATAAGGATCACGCCGCTATTTGGAAATGAAGCAGATGGAAAAACAAATATTGAATTTTATGGCAAAAACGAATATTATATTTTATGACTCATAGCGTTACCCGACTTCCGGCAGATTTTTTTGCTCAAGTAATACTTATAGGTCACCGACCTCGTCATATGACCTGAAGAGCACTCGGACGTTTCAAATTATAGGATATTAATGAAGGCCGTCCGTTTTTTACTCAAATTTTTTTTTCTCTTTTCTCTATTTTATTCATATAGAGTCTTTGGGGTCACTGACCAACTCATTAAAATCGGAGTGGCGTTTTATCAGGTTACTGGATTTTTTTCTTATGTTAGAATTGTGATTTTACGTATGTATGTATGTGTATATATATATTTTGTATATATGTATATAAATATCTCTCTCTCTCTCTCTCTCTCTCTCTCTCTCTCTCTCTCTCTCTCTCTCTCTATATATATATATATATATATATATATATATATATATATATATATATATATATATATATATATATATTAGTTGAAGATAGAATATAATATATATATATATATATCTATATATATATATATATATATATATATATATATATATATATATATTATTGGCCCGCGTCGTATCGTTTTTTTAATATATATCACGTGAAATTTTTTTTTTTTTTTTTTTTTTTACAAAACTTCCTTTCCTACCCTATTAAAAAATTGCGCCGCTGAAATGGATTTCCACATCGGCAAGCCCGCGCAAAAATTCGTAATTACTCTGCAGTGAAATGCGTCGATAATAGGGTCATTATTTTCATTCGGAAGTTCATCTCCTCCTCCTCCTCTCCTCCTCCTCCTCCTCCTCCTCCTCCTCCTCCTCCTCCTCCTCCTCCAGCGAGCTTTCATGGCGTAGGTCCAGCTGAGTTCGTAATAGATTTTTGCTCTTAGTTCTGTTTCCCTCGAGCGAGGTAAGTAGTGATCTTTCCGAATTGCATCTCTCGTTAAGATCGGTTGTTGATTCGTAGCGTTTGTTGTTGTTGTTTTTGCTTCGGTTGTTTTGAGGAAGGGTTGTTGATGGTACAAGAGAGAGAGCGAAGACAGCAGTTGTTGATGGTAAAACAAAACGGAAGACAACGATTATCATCCCACAGTAATTTGGTTGCTTGCTTTGCAATCATTCTTTATTTCTTTCAATTTTCACCAGGCTTTCAGGAAATTATAATGTCTGTTGTTATAATTATTGCTTTCATTTAGTAATTGCTTTCTTTCATTAAAGTATATATATATATATATATATATATATATATATATATATATATATATATATATATATATATATATGTGTATGTATGTGTATATATATATATATAATCTTGTGTAGTTTTCACTTTACTTTGAAAGTTATTATGAGTTCTTATTAAGCTGGTTGTTAGTCTTAATCTTGTTGTTTATTAACTGCTTTCATTATTATTAAGAAGAGAATGACCACTTTATTCAAATAGTTACTTTGAATACATTTATAAAAGATAAAACTTTATACGTTATTGAAAATAAGGCATTTTAATGTTGTTACGTTCTAATGATGAACGAAGCAATATCTAAAGAATGGCATATTCAGAGAGAGAGAGAGAGAGAGAGAGAGATCATACACTTGGTAATATACTTCCTTAGTATTTTCTCATCTATCTGATTTTATACTTTCTTGCCATTTTATCATCTATCTTTTACGCCTCTTCCCTTCTTCTTTATCTTCTTAATATATTATTCTATCGATTTTATTTTTTTGCCTTTTTTTATACTCATCTATTCTTTCTCGCGCCCTTAAGACAATTCCTTTTCCTCTTCCCTCCATTATATACATTTTCTAATAACAATTTATCTTATCGTAAACTGTATCCTTACCTCCTTCTTTTTATGTACGTCTTGTAATAACATCTCATGTTATCACCTGTTTCCTTTGCACATTGTTCCTCCTCCTCTTATATACATCGCCCAATAACATTTAATTTTATCACCAATTTTTCTCTCTTTCCTTATCCGCTCCTCCTCCTTTTTTCTTCCTCTTCTTCCTCATCATTCTCTTCTTCTCTTTCCTTTCTTCCTTTCTTCATCTACATCTCGCGACGGGTTATCGCACATTTTCTTTTCTTTCTTATCCAGTCCTCCCCAATTTTTCTTCCTCTTCTTCCTTACCTTCCTCTTCCTCACCCTTCTCTTTTTCCTTCCTTCTTGTCTTCCCTCCCTCATCTGCCCTCCTTCTCCTTCCTTCCTTTCTTCCTTCCCTCATCTGCATCTCGCGACACATTATCACCAGTTATCCTATCTTTCCTTATCCATTCCCCATGCTTTTTTCCTCAGTTCCTCCTCTTATTTTCCTCCTCCATTACTCCTCTTTTTTTTCATCCTCTTCTTCCTCATCCTCCTACTCCGCCTCCTCTACTCTTCCTTTCTTTCTTCCTTTTTTCCTCCTCCATTCCTCCTGATTTTTCCTCCTTTTCCCCCCTCTTCTTCCTCATCTTTTTCTTCCTCCGCCTTCCTTCCTTTCTTCATTCCTCCTCCTTCCTGCCTTCCTTCCGTTCTTGCTCCTCCTCCTCCTCCTCCTTCCTTCCTTCCTTCCTTCCTTCCTTCCTTCCTTCCTTCCTTCCTTCCTTCCTTCCTCCTCCTCCTCCTCCTCCTCCTCCTCCTCCTCCTCCCTCCTCCTCCTCCTCCTCCTCCTCCCCTCCTTCCTCCCTTTCTTCCTCTCCCTCATCTGCATCTCGCGATCTGTTTGTCTGTCTTCCTCAAACCTGGGCTGGCGGCTTCCCCGGGCGGGCACACATCGGCGTCTCTATATCATCGATTAATAAGAAGACAATAGTCGCTCCCCGTTGATTACATTCGCTGGGAAAATGTTGGTAAGTGATGTGGAGGGGTTGAATGAGACCGCGTGAGAAAGGAGACAGGCGAATAAGGGCGAAGGAGCCCAGGTTTAAAGGAAGGAAGCAGAGAGAGAGAGAGAGAGAGAGAGAGAGAGAGAGAGAGAGAGGAGAGAGAGAGGGTATTTGCTTGTGAATGTCTTATGTTTGGCGAATATTAAAGGCGATGGGCGGAATGCGCAATACCCACGTGTGTGTGTGTGTGTGTATACAGTATATATATATATATATATATATATATATATATATATATATATATATATATATATATATATATATATATATATATATATATATATATATATACACACAAATACATACGTACATTATATTTATGTACATACACATGTATATGTAATGTGTATATATATACATGCACACACATTGTTTACTTATCCGTTTGTTGGTAAATCCTCCTTTACAAGTGATATAGTTACTCAAGATGTCTTTAGGAAAAAACTGGTAGTCATTTTGGTTTAAATCTATGGTTTACACTTCCGGTTGAATTCAAAGATTGATTATGTTTAGTTAAAAAGAACTCTTTTTAAGGATTCAGCCCTACTTCGCCTAAGTGGAGTTTTCCCTGAAGGGTTGTGTATTTAAAAAGTTGATACTTTTAATTTGTTTTAACTAGTGAATTATTTGATGTAATGCAAAGCTACCTCATTTCTTCCGTGGAGAAATTAAAGCCATAATTTTGATCTCGTATTGCGATGACTGGTTATTTTGATATTGAATAAGTTTTTGAAAGTTTTGTCAGTATTACTTCTAATAATAATCGTTGATTATATTTTTTTCCCTTTGGAGTTAAACATGGAACTGCACATTTTTGATAATTCCTTTTGCCTAAGAGTAAAGTTTAACATAGGAATTCAGAATTTTCATAAGAATGTAATACCTTAGTTCATTTTATTTGGTGTTTACATGAAAATTAGATTTTGACTCCATTATTGAAGTTAAAGACGGAAGTAATAGGTATATTGATATTAAAAATAGTGATATGGGGCCAAAGTAATGTAATGACAGTGATACTAAAGCTATAGATAGTGTAATTTTCTCATTGAAAGTGAATTTAAAGTATTGCGTTGTAACAGTATTCAATGTATATTAATATTCAATATCTAAATATTGTTTTATAATAGTATTCAATGTATAATAGTATTCAGTTTCTGACCTTGAATAAAATGACGCAGAGATGGAAGTTCAAGATTTTTACGCGATATATTGCGTGTTTTATTATTATTATTATTATTATTATTATTATTATTATTATTATTATTATTATTATTATTATTATT
>NC_089793.1:27910323-27915323 GCF_040412425.1 Macrobrachium rosenbergii | reverse complement strand
TTACGTAACAAACTCTGGTAACTTGTAATCTAAGAGAGAGAGAAACTACTCATTTAGCAAGCTTATCGCACAATGTTTGTCAAAATTTCTTTTCTTATGTGCCTAGTTTCGGAAACTTCTCTCTCTTTTTGTTTTTCCTTCTTGGGCCTTCCTGTCTTGAACCTCAATCTTTTAAGTTATTGTCACTGTTTAATCTCACTTCTCTTTCTTTGCTTTGTCTTAGACTCAATAAACACATTTGGTTGATTACATTCTCTGATGGCTCCTTCTGCCTCTACAAGGATTCTGGTAAGATCTGTCTCGACAAAGATTATGGTAAGATTCGGGTATTATTGTCATAAAGATTTTGGTGTAAATATCAGAAAGTTCTCGTATTAATGTCACGTGTTTAAAGTCTTTTGTCCCACCGTTTTGGGGATATTGGTATTTTTTTTTTATGATGACATCATCTTGGGACCTTTGTGTTCTTGTGCAGAGTTTCTCGTGATGTTAATTTCCTTTCACCAAAAGTATGCTCAAAGAAGTATGCTTTCAGGGTATAATCAACCATTCGAAGATATCTTGGTTAACCAACTTTCATAATAGGGAATATCTGTTGTCCTTTGTTTTGCATGTGCTCTTCGAGTTAGTTCGTTACACGTTTCACTGAGCGCCGACATCATGAGGTCTCACATGTCACACTACCCAGCATCCAGTACCGGAGCTGCTTGTGGGTGACGCCAGATAAATTGCACTCAATTAATCACTCCCTTTACTGTCAAACTGTGGAGCTGTGCTCTTAGTAGTGGTGTGGATGGTCATGCTCCAAAGTTCAAGAGCATTGATTAATCGCCCTCAGCTCTCTCTCTCTCTCTCTCTCTCTCTCTCTCTCTCTCTCTCTCTCTCTCTCTCTCTCTCTCTCTCTCTCTCTTCATTCCTATTAAACTACTGAGCGGTGCTCTTAGTAGTGGTGTGGATAATCATGCTCTAAAGTTCAAGTAACTCTCTCTCTCTCTCTCTCTCTCTCTCTCTCTCTCTCTCTCTCTCTCTCTCTCTCTCTCTCTCTCTCTCTCTGTAGCTGTTAATTCTCCGCACCTTCACTTGAGCTTTCTGTTATTTAAGAGCTTAGCTAGAATGTTAATTATCTTTTTAGCTGGTTTTAGAGGATGCTGGCAAAAAGTCGGGTGTACCTACAGTATATCAAGAACGGACGCAGAAAATAACTATTAAAAAGAATATGACTTTTACAAAGAAAATAACTCTTACAAAGAAAACAACTTTTACAAATATTAGTAGAAAGTGTTTAAGATGATAGTCAAAATAAAGCTGATAAATAAGATTAGTTGTCCCCTTAAAGTTTCGATAAAACGTTTGAAAGGATTACATAAGATCCCTGATTTAGATTTCGGGAATCTGACTGACTATTCGACAGGGAATAGGGAATGTACTGGTAACTTATACTTAGTGTAATGGGTTAGCTTTGAGCCAGTGCATTAATTAATTATGATGGCTAGTAGCATGTTCAGAAGGATAATTACGCTCACAGCTTATTCCTAAGATCCTGGAATAAAGGTCTGCTTTGGATTCCCACTGACGTAATCCATTCCAATGGCTCTCGAATGTATTGCAGGTGATTAGCACTGTACTGGTAAGAGAAATGTGTTACGACGTCCTTTGATTATTATTATTATTATTATTATTATTATTATTATTATATTATTATTATTATTATTATTATTATTATTATTTTATTGAATATGTATTAGCTTCAGCTGCATTTATTTTAATAAGAAGACTTTTCTATTTTTTTCCTTATTGCGGACTTCTCTCCAATGAAGAGAAGTCCGCAATAAGAAAAAAAGAAAAGTCTTCTACAAAATAAATGCAGCTGAAGCAGCAATAATATTCAATAAAACCTGTTTAAAAGAGGGTCTGCCAAATTATTATTATTATTATTATTATTATTATTATTATTATTATTATTATTATTATTATTATTATTATTCAGAAGATAAACCCTGTTCATACAGAACTAGACCACCACAGGAGCCATTTACTTGAAATTCAAGCTTCCAAAGAATATGGCATTCATTAGAAAGCAGTAAGAGTGGGAAAAGGGAAAACTGAAAGAGAGAGAGATCTCACTTATTAAAAAAAAATAAATTAACAAATTAATAAATAGACAGAAATGTAAGTAGATTATTAACATGCAAGAATAATATTAGGGTAGTAATGCATTGCATCTTTGCTTGAACTTTTGAAGTTCCTACTGCACGACATCCTCAGGGAGACTGTTCCACAGTCAAACGGTGTGAGGAATTGAATCTTCTTTTGCTTTGAAGGATTTTTGTTAAGAAGAAGTGATTGATCGAGGAGGAGAATGGATGGGTTGAGATTGAAGAAATGGACGCCTGTACCGATCATTTATCTCAAGTCGGAGGTAGGATGGGGAATGTCAGGTTTTGGTAGATTCCAGGAATTCTGAGAATGCCACCGATTTTCGCACATGTGCTGACTTGGACTTAAATGTGTATAGTAAATACTTTGCAAATGTAATTCCTATGTGAAATTATATATGTATATATATATATTTATATGTATACGTATATGTGTGTGTATATATATACACATACACCAGAGTATGTATCTGGTATTTAGATTGTTGTTAGTGCTTTATAATAAAATTCCACTTTAATGACGAATTTTTCACTTTCCACACTCTTGAAGGGAAATTTCCCATCTCCCCTCCCCTCCCCTTCCTCCTTTCCCCACTCCCTCACATTCTTCTGTTCTTCTTCCTTCTCCTCTTTTTCCCTCTAAACATAGTTGTGTGAATCGCATGTTTCACACTCTGCCAAAGTATTTTCCTCATTTCCTCATTTCTCCACCCCACCAAATTCCTCCTCCTCCTCCTCCTCCTCCTCCCTGTCTTGGTCTCTGTGTAACTCGCGCCGAGTTTTATGCTCTGCCAAAGTATTTTCCCCATTTCCTCATCTCTCTGCCCACCCCCCTCAGATTCCTCCTCCTCCTCCTTCTTCTTTCCTTCCTTCCTTCCTTCCTTCCTTCCTTCCTTCCTTCCTTCCTTCCTTCATTCCTTCCTTCATTCTACCCTTCGTTCACTTCCTCTACTCCTCGTCCTTTTTTGCATGGAATGAGAACTGGAAAGGCCTTAGACTCCTCCTCCTCCTCTTCCTCCCGCTCCTCCTCTTCCTCCTTTTCCTCCTCCTCCTCCCTTCAGATTCCTCCTCCTCCGTCTGCCCTCGTCACTCGTCGTCCCTTTTTGCCTGGAATGAGAAATGGAAAGGTCTTATCGACTGCTTTTTGGATCTGTTGTCACGTCTCTGTGCTACCTTACACTCGTGTTTGTGTTACTGGAAACGGGCCCCAGCGCCTGGGAAAGATCTCCTCGACCTCTTCCCTCAAGCGTGATTTCGAGCGAAGGCCAGTAAATGCTTCCTTGTCATTTGATTTCCATGAGTTCGTCTTTATTTTGAAATAAAATCTTCCGTTCGCGTTCGGAAGGATTTTGGTGGTATCTTGTTTCGGCGGTTGTGGGTTCTAGAGTCTTGCAGACTGTTGTTTTTCGTTGTTGTAGTTCCTGTGGTGGTTGTTGTTTCTAGAGTAACACAGAAAGGTAAATTGTGTACCATTATGTTAAAGTAATAATGAATTAGAAGGAAGATAGTGATAGCAAGGTAGCTGTACAAATGATTAAACATTTTGTGTGTGTGTATATAAATGATTAAATATTTGTGTATATATATATATATATATATATATATATATATATATATATGTATGTATATATGTATATATATATATATATATATATATATATATATATATATATATATATATATATATATATATATATATATATATATATATATATATATATACATACATACTTTCCAAAATTTAATCGCAACTCATATTTTTTATTTAGCTAAACTCCGTCAAGCTTGGGATTTACTTTGATGTGTATTACATGCACTTGTCAAAAAAATTTTCCACTGAAGATTATGATTTATACCATTTACTAAATGGAGTAAAATACGAACATGAACATAAATTTAGGTACTTCTGCGACATAAGTTTGCGTTCATTTCTGCCTTTGAACTTGGTTTAGTGAAAAAATACCTGGTTAAATCTCAAAAATATTGCTTAAAACTTGGGTAAAATATGCGGTGAATTGAAATCGTGCCACTTTTGTTTCGTACATGTATTAAGTGTTGAATTAGACTCGCTTTAAGGAAAAAACATTACTGAGGTAACTCGATTTAAGGAAAAAACATTACTGGAGTAAACGATTCAAACGCAATATCATACGCGGTATGTTTTAATTATTTAAAAACTATATCATATGCTGCATGTTTAAAGCTTCTTTTAAATTGTTGCATTCTTTAGCGCGAATTCAGATTGAAACCTTTATGCATTTAATACCAGGTATCTTGACTGTATTACCTCGTCTCTGAAAATAAAAAAAAAAAACATTTAATTCCATTACGAAAAATACTTTAATATAAAGGCTTCGCTTCATATTCTAATGAGGCAGCAGCGCACAGTAAGATTCTGGATTAAATTTGGCATTTTTTAAATATTGTAGTTAATTCTATTTGCGGGATTTTTTTTGTTTTTGTTTTATTTTTAATCGTTGTGTTGTTATTCGAGATTCTGCTGTGCTCATTATATTTATTTATTGCCTTCGGTTATGAAGTCTGAAGCGTTATTCAATTATGTTACATTTTGCGAAATTCATTGTAAGTTAGAAAGGTTTTCACACAGTATTTTCGACCCCTCTCTCTCTCTCTCTCTCTCTCTCTCTCTCTCTCTCTCTCTCTCTCAAAGCAAGTCGAATTCCAAGTATAGGAATTCTTCTATTCACATCCAGAAGAGTGCCCCCCCCTCTCTCTCTCTCTCTCTCTCTCTCTCTCTCTCTCTCTCTCTCAAAAGCAAGTCGAATTCCAAGTATAGGAATTCTTCTATTCGCAGACCAGAAGAGAGTCTCTCTCTCTCTCTCT
>NC_089793.1:27885323-27907823 GCF_040412425.1 Macrobrachium rosenbergii | reverse complement strand
ATAATACTATGTAAGTATTTGTTTATTACATGGCCAGCAGAGTCACAGGTTGGTAATTTTGAGTACAGTATTTGACACATAGATCATTTATGTATTTAGTTTTATGTACGTATTTACCTTTTTATATATACACTTAGCCAATAATGCTGTGTAATCATTATCAGTTATCACATGACCAACGCAGTCACATTGAGATAATCTTGAGTATTTGACTTATAGATGGTTATTTATTAATATTTTTTATTATGCATTTATCTTTTTATTTGTATTTTAGTTGAGCAATACTTATTATTTTAATATAGAGTAAGATACACCTTTAGAAATGTTTACACAGAAAGAGATGAGTGAAATAGAACCACAATTCTAAGTATGAAGACGATCCCTCGGAAGGCAATTTATTTTTTTTTATATATTTGATCCATCAGCAGATACGGCAGCTCCACAAATAGGGGCCGTGTCGTTCTTGCCCGAGGTTATATATTCCATCTGTGGATTTAAATAGAATATAGTATTTTGGTGGAATGTGACATTTAGCTTTGGCCTCGGAATTGGGGGTAATACTCGGTAGGGTTTTATTTGCTAGCACAGATCTCGTGTTTTTTTGTAAATGTTTGGTAGATATTTATGTAACACACACAGATATATATATATATATATATATATATATATATATATATATATATATATATATATATATATATATATATATATATGTGTGTGTATATATATATATATATACGGAAATGTTATTAAACTTTTAACAATCATTCGAATATGTAAACTAAATTTTCAAAAAATAATTATTATGAAAGATAATGTATGTGTTTACGCATCAGTAGATTATACTTTTTATTACCTTGTGTGAAATACAAACATCCAGAGAAACGAAATACATTATTCTGCGTACAGTGTTGTCTGGAACACAATCTAATAAAGAAAGACAGAATTAGTCCTTAGGAGGACCATAAAGCTTTTAATACCTGTGTAGGGAAAGTGAAGGTCCTGGGTAATTACAGCCCTAACTGTAATTTCCTTCAGCTCCACTGCGGTTCCACTGAAATATTCCACCGTTCCACGTTTCCTTTCATTCCTCTCCATCGACCAAAACCGCACACATACGCACACACACACACACACACGCATTACCTGGAGGACTGTATAAGGTCCTCTCCCCCATTCTTGTGACCTGACCTTTTTAAAGGGCGAGCTTTAATCTCCTTAGTCGTGTGTGTGTGTGTGTGTGTGTATATCCCTTCAGCTGCATAGGATACAAGTATCCCCTTCGGCAAGGGGCACAAGTATCCCGTATCTTTTTAACCCTCGTCAAATCGAGTTAAGAAAGGCAGAGGGGTCTGAGACCTTGTGCTTGTTCGAATTTCGGGTGTCCCGTGCAAAGTCGTAGAAGGGCGGGAGCAGAGACTCTGGGATTTACGAATTTTGTGGCATTCTGACTTCTGGTAGTATTTCACGCCTTTGGCTTAATGAAATTTATGTACTGTCACCGTAAAAAATCAACTACAAAAGTATATTTTCCAAAAAAATATATATATATATATATCAATTAATTTATATTTCACACCTTTAGAATTTTGAAATTTATCTACTATCTCTTAAATATATCAACTAAGAAAGTATATTTTCCCAAAAAAAATCGATGAGTTTGTCCACTATGAGGAGATTTCTTATGCTATGGCAAAGGAAATTCTCCCGACAGGGCATTAATCATTTTATCAGTAAGGAGAAATAAATTTATTTAAAAACGATTAATAAGTTAAGAAAAACCATTATCCACGAAAGAAGGGAATCTGTTCAGTCTTATTACTGATACAGTTATCTATAAATGACCTTATTTATATTGTTAGTTGAGCGATTAACAATATCCCTAAAATAAACAGTCATTGTTGTCTGACAATGATTGCATAATATTCTTTTAACCATCAAAACTGGAATCATCTCTGAAAAATTTTAAAGGTACTTTTATCCCTAAAAAATTTTAAAGATTCATGTATCCCTGAAAAATTTTAAAGATTCCGTTATCCCTGAACAATTTTAAGGATTCCTTTATCCCTAAAAAAGTTTGAGGATTCCTTTATCCCTAAAAGATTTTAAAGATTCCTGTATCCCTAAAAAGTTGTTATGATTGCTTTATCCTTAAAAAATTTTAAAGATTCCTTTTTCTTTAACAAAATTTTAAAGATCCCTTTATCTCGAAAAAAAATTTTTTTAAAGATTCATTTATCCTAAAAAATGAAAAGATTCCTTTATCCCTAAAAAGTTTTAAAAGATTACTTTATCCCTAAAAAGTTTTAAAGATTCCTTTATCCCTAACAAATTTTAAGATTTCTTTATCCATAAAAATTTAAAAGAGTCCTATGTCTATAAAAAATGTTAAAGATTCTTTTATCCCTAAAATATTTTAAAGATTAATTTACCCCTAAAAATGTTTAAAGATTCCTTTATTGCTAAAAAGTTTTAAAGATTTTTTTCCTTAAAAACTGCAAATTCCCCAAATAACTGCAAAAATTACTTTATCCATAACTATGTGCCAGACTAAGGCCTCTCAAAAATAACTTTGAGCCTTGACAGTAACTTTAATTGTGGTTTATAGAAAGAGAAAATTTTCCAAAAATTCATTTTAGATTCCTTTATCCCAGAAAAATTTTTAAATTCCTTTATCCCAAAATATATTTAAAGATTCCTTCATCCCTAAAAAATTTTAAAGATTCCTTTATCCCTAAACATTTTTAAAGATTCCTCTATTCCTAAAAGATTTTGAAGATTTCTTTATCCCTAAAAGATTTTAAAGAGTCCTTTATCCTTAAAATATTTTAAAGATCCCTTTATCCCCCCAAAATTTAAAGATTCCTTTATCCCTTAAAAATTTTAAACATTTCTTTATCCCTAGAAAAAAATTTAAAAATTTCTTTATCTTTTAAAAATTTTACAGATTCTTTTATCCGTAAAAAAATTTTAACGATTCCTTTATCCCCCCAAAATTTTAAAGATTCCTTTATCACTAAAAAAATTTAAAGATTCCTTTATTCCTAAAAATTTTAAATATTCCTATATCCCTAAGAAATTTTAAAGACTCCTTTATCCCTAAAAGATTTTAAAGATTCTTTTATCCCTAAAAAATTTAAAGATCCCTTTATCCTACAAAGTTTTAAAGATTCCTTTATCCCTGAAAAAATTTTAAAGATTCCTTTATCCCGTGTTGCATCTCGCCATAGTCTCTTTTCCAACTCCTTACCCTTATTTTTCTTCAGCTCGACCTTCCCCCCCCCCTCAAAACACATCCATCCTAACCGTTTTGGCGTCACTCCAGAACAGAAGAAGTTGGCTCTTTCTGTTCCTGGAAGTGGTGAAGGGGTTGGGGGGAGGGGGAGGCGGAAGGGGAAGTAGTTTTAGTAGCAAACATCGAATTGCGTAAGATGAAAGGGCACCGGGAATTTGCTGTTAAGAAGAATGGAAGTTGGGAGTGGTTATGGGGATTTTTTCTTGGGAAAATTATTATATTGTTTTATTATTATATTATATATTTTCAGGGGGAAAAGATTATATATTATTTATATATTAAAACGTATATTATTAGATTAAATATTGTTGTTAGTTTTTATATAAAAGGTATTAGTGTAGTATTTTTAATTACGATAACAGCTTGGTCACGCACATTTAAACTCACACACACAATATATATATATATATATATATATATATATATATATATATATGTGTGTGTGTGTGTGTGTGTGTGTGTGTGTGTGTGTGTGTGTGTGTTATTTATATTTTTTTTTTTTTGGGAGGGCGTGGGGTTAGATTTAGTAACACCGCTACATGCCAATTTCGATGTCCGACAATGTACAAAGCTTGGTAGACAAGCTATATCGAGGCCACTCTTTAGAAGGTTGATGTTTGAATGGAACAGAAAGTGGTGTTGAGTTTCTCAAACACAACAGAGAGTTTGTGTTGTGGTTTGTCATTCGCTTTGTGGTGTGTGTGTGTGTGTGTGAGTGTGTGTTTGTCTGTGTGTGTGTGTGAGTGACTATATGGATGGATTCATTATTTAAAGTTCTGCGTGTGTTTCCTCTTCGACAATTGGATCTTGGCTGTTAGGATGAATAAAGCGTAGTTGGTTTGGGATATAAACTGACGGCTTTACGTAAGCATGACGATATGTAATATATATATATATATATATATATATATATATATATATATATATATATATATATATTATATATATATGTGTGTGTGTGTGTGTGTGTGTATATATCACATTTATATATTCACATATAGTTCGATTCTTCACAGTGAACTTAAAGTCATAATCATTTTACGTTGCATCCAATTATGCCTTTTCAGACCTAAACAATCAAGTGTGTACCTGGTTGACAGTAAACTGTTGTGGGTCGCAGTTAGGATGGAAACCAGAAGTTTATATACTGTATGTATATATATATATATATATATATATATATATATATATATATATATGTGTGTGTGTGTGTAAACTGAGTGTGCATATGCGACATTGTATTTGTTTGCACAAAAATAACTGCAAAAAAGCTACATTAAACCATGACTTTCATCCTGTTAAGATGTGTATTTTTCCTGTGATATAAAAATTCAGTTATTTAAGAAGTCCTCAACGTGAAATATTTTAAGCGTCATGGAACAACAGAATGGAAATTCAGCCCCTCTGCAGACACATAAATCTCCTTCGCTTGGTTCATCGTAAATTAGCCCCTGACTTGTCTTCGTCTGACTAATGTTGTAAGGAATTGCCCGACTGTTATCGTTCATTTTGAGGCTCTCTCTCTCTCTCTCTCTCTCTCTCTCTCTCTCTCTCTCTCTCTGCAGCAAGGTCAATGATTTGTCTGTTAATTGCTTCTTTAAGGAATTGGGTGACTTGACTTTTAACGTACTTATTCTCTCTCTCTCTCTCTCTCTCTCTCTGAACAAGCAAGTTAAATAATTTATAAGTTAATTCTAATTGTAAGGAACTGGGTGTGACTTTTAACTTACATATTCTCTCTCTCTCTCTCTCTCTCTCTCTCTCTCTCTCTCTCTCTCTCTCACTTGCTAGTGTGAGAAATGTATAAAATATGAGGTAATTGCACTTTTAAGACAACGGCTCACTCAGTGAACGTTTTCTCTCTCTCTCTCTCTCTCTCTCTCTCTCTCTCTCTCTCTCTCTCAGCTACTACGTCAATAAATTATTGCTGCAATTGCCGGGTTAAGAGTTTTTAATTTACGGAATTTACTGACGCCTTTTACATTCGGGTTTAATTTCGAACGGAAGACGATTAGGTCATCCGTTTTTACACATATTAATGCATTTCAGTGAATATTACCTCTTTCGTCATTCATTTGTTTTAAAACGAAATTTTGTAAAGAAATATATTGTAAAGTCTTATATATATATATATATATATATTATATACTGTGTGTACTGTATATATATATATATATATATATATATATATATATATATATATATACTGTATTTATAAAATATTGATTCTTTACACTAATATATAGATATATATGTATATATATATATATATAAATTATAATATACATATATATATATATATATATATATATATATATATACAGTATATATATATATATATATATAATATATATATACTGTATATATATGTATATATTGTATATAGTTTAGATACATATAATATGGATACCTTTACGTCATGATAGAGGAAATAAACGCAGAAATTGGTACACCATTCGGTCCCTGTTACGACTTGGAAACATTGAATAAGAAGCGAACAGATTCTCGTAGATAAATTACCCATGGTAATGGGGGCCATAAAACTAGAGTAGTTTTCTTAAGAGTGATAGAACGATGGCCATTGTGCATTTGCATCAGAGAGCCTTCCGTAGTCGTTGACTGTTCTTCTATGTATATAACATGGGGTAATTGCTCTCTCTCTCTCTCTCTCTCTCTCTCTCTCTCTCTCTCTCTCTCTAAACTCTCTTATATAAATTTGTACTCTGTTTTATTCTTCCAGTCAAAGATATTTTCACTAATCACCTGCCTATATCGCAAATTCTGTACTCAATGTTTTATTACATCCAGTTAAAGACATTTGCTCTACCGATAACACCTTCTCTCTCTATCTCTCTCTCCTCTCTCTCTCTCTCTCTCTCTCTCTCTCTCTCTCTCTCTCTCAATAAACTATCTTATATAAATTTGTCCTTAATTCAATGTTTTATTACACCCAATTAAAGATATTTTTCTCTACCAATAACACTCTCTTCTCTCTCTCTCTCTCTCTCTCTCTCTCTCTCTCTCTCTCTCTCTCTCTCTCTCTCTCACCGTTGCAATACATAAGGTGAGCAGCCCCGGAAATATATCTTTTAATAATTAAAAGTTAAAAGATAAAAGAAAAGTTTGCTTTTGAAATGTTGTTTCCTAAATTAATATCTTCTGTCGTTGCTGTTTTACAGTAATTTATATATATATATATATATATATATATATATATATATATATATATATATATATATATATATATATATATATATATATATATAAACATATGTATATATATATACAGTATATAGGTGGCTAAAAATTTAAGATTAAGATCCTCCTTGGAGGAAAAATAAGAAATCAATTCCTGTACGGGCAAACCAACAAACAAGTAGGCACATAATGAACAACAATATACCTTAATTCTCTGAGAGAGAGAGAGAAGAGAGAGAGAGAGAGAGAGAGAGAGAGAGAGAGAGAGAGAGAGAGAACTGACCCAACTAGACTGCACGTCGTTTGGACAAGTGCTCTCAGACAGACGAAGAGGGATGTAGGCCATCTGCCAAGTGTATCTCTTGTCTTACCTTGAGAGGAGGAGAGATGAGGTGAGAGAGAAGAAGAAGAGAGAGAGAGAGAGAGAGAGAGTGGGTTAGAGAGAGAGAGAGAGAGAGAGAGAGAGAGAGAGAGAGTGGGGTAGAGAAAAAGAGAGAGAGAGTGTGGGGAGAGAGAGAGAGAGAGAAATGAGGTGAGAGAGAGTTAAATAAAGTGAATAAGAGAGAGAGAGAAGAGAGAGAGAGAGAGAGAGAGAGAGAGAGCGTGGGGAAGAAAGAAAGAGAGAGAGGGGAAGATGTAGAGAAACAGAGAGCGAGACAGAGATAGAGAGAGAGACAGAGCGATGGATAGACAGAGTTGGGGAGAGAGAGAGAGAGAGAGAGAGAGAGAGAGAGAGAGAGAGAGAGGAAACTTCTCCCTGTCCGTGGAAATATATCCACCCGGACGACGTTCCTTCTTGTAGACACATATTAAGATGGAAGATTTATCTTGTGTGGCTGGACGTTATAATATATTGAAGGTCTGGTGTTTTACTGTTGTCCTTTCTTACCTTTCGTTCTGACTTTGCTCTTTTGTTTCTTAATTTCTTATTTTCTCATTTCTTATTTTCTTGTTTCTTATTTTCTCTTAATTGCCTTTTCGATGCCAAGCCTTTAATTCTCTGCTTTATTAAGTGATATGTATTTCCTTAAAGTGGCTTTACAGCAAGTATGGTCATAGACTCATGAGATACCAAATGAGTTGTGTCATACAAAGTTAAAATTTTGACGAAAAAAAAGTTGATCTAACTGTCATTAAATTCGCGCATACCTATATTTAAGAATTGGTAAAAATTGTTAAAATCTGACAAAAAATTTGCCGCTTTCAAAGAAGACAGTTATGTGATGGAATGTGACACAGGAAATTCCCTTAACAACTTTGTAATGTTTGAATATTTTCAGTTACACACACAAACACACACACACACACACACGGTCTTTGAATCTATATATAAACACATCACACGCCTCTCTCTCTCTCTCTCTCTCTCTCTCTCTCTCTCTCTCTCTCTCTCTCTCTCTCTCTCTCTCTCTCCAGACACACACACACATACATATGTACGTGTGTGTATATATACAGTATGTATATTATATATGTGTATATATATATATTTATATATACATATATGTATATGTATATATTTATATGTGTATACATATATGTATATGTATATGCATATACGTGTGTGTGATGTGTCTATATACATTCAAAGAATTCAGAAATGTACTTTATAAGCAGTAATAGTAAAGTACGAGGCCTTCGCAGTCATGACACTGAGAAAACGAAAAAGAGAGGGTGTCCGATAAAGTAGCCTCTCACGAGGCACAATTTCAATTTCAATTTCTATTGTCGCGAGGCATCGAGACGCTCTTGTAAATAAAACGCTTCATTATAATCATCCACTTGTAATTACAGTCTTATTTCGATGCTTGATTCAGACACTAATTATGCAATGCAGATTTCCGGATTTTATCGCAGCCCTGACGTTGACTGACTGATTAATTGATTTTAGTGTCATTCCCCAGACGTTCTAGCATCAGCAAGACCTGGGTTTAATTAGTGAGAGATAATTATATATATACACATTATATATATAATATGTATGTTTATATATATATAATATACATATATATATATATATATATATATATATATATATATAATATATATATATGTGTGTGTGTGTGTGTGTGTGTGTGTGTCTGTGTGTGTGTGTGACTTTCAAGGGGTTGGACTTTAGGACGTGATGACTTTAAGGCCTACTCTTATGGCTAACGCGTCACATTAAAAAAAAAAAAAGACATCACTTCCGCTCCTATAATAACATTGTAATCAAATGTATTTTGTACCCTCCATGAAATGTGGTTCTTTTTAACTAATAAATTTGTCCCATTCATCCTCAGGGACTTTTGAAATATGTCGTAAAGATGGCCACCGGACCTTAGCAACTTAAGAGTCCTTTCCTGACCTTAGCATCTTAAGAGTCCTTTCCTGACCTTAGCAACTTAAGAGTCCTTTCCTGACCTTAGCATCTTAAGAGTCTTTTCCTGACCTTAGCAACTTAAAGAGTACTTTCTGACTCAACTTTCCTTTCTGCCTTAGTAACTTGAGTCCCTTTCCCTCATTTTGAATGATAGAAGTAATAGGGTACAAAAAGAGTTAAATTGTATAAACTCTTCTCTCGTTATTAAGAGAAGCCAGTGAATCTCTTGAGCAATATTGCAAGTCGCGCGTGCAAAGTTGTCTCATAATTTACTTTTTCGGGGCAGTAATACCCCAGATGTGCCCTCGGTGATTTATGTCATTCATTTGGGTTGAGTGCGTTCTTGCTTAATTTCCGTCCAGCATTACCCCCGTTTCCCCTGCACCTTGTTGGGGGTGGGGGGTGGATGGTGTGTTAAAGGTACTGGCCAATTTTCAGATAGTCTTTGGAATTCCGAAAAGTAATTATTTGTTCATTTTCAATTCTGTTCGTGTCCTTTTAAAATTTTCGTCATCCTTATTTAGAAAAGCAGAATTATTTGTACTTTTCTCAGTTTTATCTCTAATATAACGCTACAACAAAAACAACAACCAGCAAAAACAACTACTGCTAATTATTATTATTATTATTATTGTTAAAACATATTTGTGGTGGTGTTTATTTACAGCAAGATATTCAACTTAGCAAGATATTAAACTAGGGCTGTATTCTTTAAGGAAGATGGTGTTTAAAACTTTCAAACAGAATATCAGGTTTAAAGCATCAACATAATGAAAAGGTTTAGAGAAAACAAAAATTTTGGGTTTAACCTTTCAACTTGGGGTTTAAAACATTGAAACAAGATCCCGGGTTCAGAACTTTCAATTAGTGCTGTTAGTGCTCCTCAAGCGGTGCACTGTAGGCATTACTTAAGGTTCTATGCATCATCCCTTCAGCCCCTAACTGCAACCCCTTGCATTCTTTTTACTGTCCCTCCTTTCATTTTCTGTCTTCCATCTTATTTTCCACCCTCTCATAAAAATTGTTTCAACCATATTTTCAGCTCTCAATGACCTCATAGGTCCCAGCGCGTGGCCTTTGGCTTAAATTTTATATTCCATTGCCAAGAGCCCGTGCTGCCATAAGGCCACTATTAATCTAAAATTGTAGAACTAGGCTTGAATTCAGATGATGAAAAAATGGTATTAGCTTTAGTTCGTAAACAATTTAATGTGTTTTTAGTGACTTGCTTAATTTAATTTTTTTAGTTAAAAATAGGTAGTTTTATGCGACAAATTTTATATATTTTCTGCTTAATGGAAACAGCTTATTGTTGGAAAATATTCGAAATAAGACTTGAGTATTATGACTTTTGCATTAAATTTTATTCAAAAGGATTAAGAGATTAAGGCGTCGGTATTAATTCTATTCAGCACAACAATTTTGGTCCAAGACGATTACGAGAAGAGGAATGCTGCTGCTGCTGCTGCTGCTGCTGCTGCCTCGCCCTCTGATGATAATGGTGATGATGGCGGTGAAGATGATGCTGCTGCTGCTGATGATGATGATGATGATGATAACTCTGACCTTTCATTTAGGATTCTTAATGACTCCGTCGAACGTGAGTCATCTGTTTTAAAACTCTGATGGGAATTCTTGGGAGAAGTCTTCAAATGCTCACGGCCATAAACTCATAATGCTTCTCTGATGTTTTCCCCTCCCGTCTTCCTTTTTTTCGATTCTTTCTGTTCTTTGTTTTAGTTATGTCTTGACGACGCTCACTTCTATGCATAGATGTGTGTGTGTATATGTATATGTATATGTATATGTATATATATATATATATATATATATATATATAACTGGCAGCAAATAAATAATACTGAACTCACGGGGTGTGGGAGACCTCGACAGGGCATGATCTCCCCAGTGGCCCACAAGGGTAATAGTATGTATATATACATATACATATATATATATATATATATATATATATACACACATATATATATATGGTATATATATATATATGTATATGTATATGTATATGTATATAAACATAAGTTACATAATTTTAGTTTTACTAGACCACTGAGCTGGGATTAACAGCCTCCTAGGCCAAACCCGGGAAGGATTAGGACTTATTACGTGGCTAAGAAACCAGTTGGTTACTTAAAGCAACGGACCTACAGCTTAGTCAGAATCCGAACCACATTATAGTTGAGAAAATGAATTTCTATCACCAGAAATAAATTCCTCTAACTCTTCATCAGCCGGCCGGGGAATTGAACTCCGGCCCATCGAGTGACAGTCCGCATCTATAAATATAGACCCACCCTTAGACCCACCCTTATGGGTATTGGGGGATCGTACCTCATCGTACCTCGTCGAGGCCTCCTACTCCCTGTGAGGACTTCAGTATTATTTGCTGCAGTTACTGAAAGCGATAGTGTCCGATCTGACTTCAGAATTCAGTACAAGGTGCCGGATTAGCTTAGAATTGACCAGTGGTGTTCCATCTTGACTTATTCGGCAGAAGGTCCAAGAACTTTCCTAACTGAACGATTAAATATATATCCTTCTTGATTTGTTATGGTTCATATGGAGAGAGGGAGGCAGTTCCACAGATTAGAGAATGGGAGAGAGCAAATGATGATGGATGTGTAGTCTCACCTGTGGAAATCTGACACCTGGCAGAATTGAAGAGCAAAGTTTCAGGAGTTGATGGGTGTAATTGGTGTACGGGTTTGTGTAATTGGTAGATATGGAATCAAACCCTGTTTGATTTTTGTGTATGTATGCAATCTTAAAGTGTTCGTTTGTACACTGGATGAGACTAGGTTTCATCACCTTCAGTCCAGCGCAATAAAGAGAGAGAGAGAGAGAGAGAGAGAGAGAGAGAGAGAGAGAGAGAGAGAGAGAGAGAGAATAAATTTCTGCATATGTTACACTTACGGATGGCTAAATCTCTCTCTCTCTCTCTCTCTCTCTCTCTCTCTCTCTCTCTCTCTCTCTCTCTCTCTCTCTGTGCCAGTGCCACATCCCTTTGTTGCAACATCCAGTGAAGTGGAGATAATCTGGCTTCCGGAGACTTGAGTCGGTGAGAAAGAAAAATATCACGGGAGGGAAAAAATCCGGATATTGATAAGTTCCAGTCGTCCCCCACAGTCGAAAATCCCTTTGGATATACACAGCATTCGAGACCTTGCGAGAGGTCGTCAACCTGTCCTTTTGTCACGGGGGAGAACACTTAATTAATTAATCGGTTAGAGGATGGTGGGGGGGCGGAGGGAGGGGATAGTGGTGTACAGACTATAGAAATAAAGGGTGGGGGGATATTGTCCCTGAATATAGCCTGGTATTCTTCACAAGGCTTATAGAGACTTTAGATCGCTTCATTGCACGAAGCGCCTGTTTGACTTTTTAGCTGTTGGCTAATGGTATAATATTGTCCCCGAGGTGGAGGGGTGTCTTTCCTTACTAATTTCTTTAGAGGCACTTAGTGACATTACACCGTCAGGGCTTTACCTATTATTTATGCTAATGACTGACAGTGCATTCTTGTGGATTTCTTAATTTGCGTTTCATACTAGCATGTCCTTTCTGCTTTCATGATTGCTTTTGAAAATGACTGATTTTTTTCATTCTTTTGACCTTATCACTTGTTTCCGATAGTTTGTTCCTTTGTATCATTATTATTTTTATATTATTATTGTTATTGTTAAGCGAACAAAAAATCAGCTATAACTTGGAGTTATTTGTAACGCCGTCTGCCTTAAGACGAATTGTTTCAGATTGATTTTAAAAAGGGAACGGGAGATTTGCATGACTTGGATAAAAATGAGAGCTCGTAGCATTAAAGAGACTGCCATTTGAAGGTAAAACTACACGACTTGCTCAACGTCTCTCTCTCTCTCTCTCTCTCTCTCTCTCTCTCTCTCTCTCTCTCTCTCTCTCTCTCTCTCTTCGTTTTTTCTTTTTCTTCTTCTTTCTCTTAGTATTAAAGAGACTGCCATTTGCAAGGTAAAACTACACTTGCTCAACGTCTCTCTCTCTCTCTCACTCTCTCCTTTTTTCCTTTTCCTTCTTCCTCTTAGTATTAAAGAGACTAACATATGCGAGGTAAAACTACACGACTTCTTCTTCTTCTTCTTCTTCTTCTCAAGTCACGTAATTTTGTCTTGCAAATGTCGGTGTGTTCTTCTTCTTCTTCTTTTTTTTTTCTTCTTCTTCTTCTTCTTCTTCTTCTTCTTCTTCTAAGAAGAAGAAGAAGAAGACACTGACATTTGCAAGACAAAATTACGTGACTCTCTCTCTCTCTCTCTCTCTCTCTCTCTCTCTCTCTCTCTCTCTTTCTCCTTCTTCTTCTTCTTCTTCTTCTTCTTCCGTTGAGTACATAACTTGGACCTTCGCAGCTCATCTGCATATTCGCAGCTTCCATATCGGCGCTAATTCCGTCCCGCCGCTCTTAATTAAAGCCTTCGAAATTTTAACATTTGGGCTTAAGTGATGGTATTGTGGAGAGTTGGCAGCCCGAAGACTGTCGTGCAGAAAAGAGGGGCCAGAAAAGCAAGGGGGGGGAAGGGAGGGGGAGGGGAAAGGGGCCTGATTATGAGTAATGGGGCAGGGGGGACAGTTTTTTGGGTTCTGGGGAGGAGGCCCTTGCTTTGGATGTTGGGGAAGGAGGCCCATTGGAAGTTGGTGTAAGAATAGAAGTAAAGAGATTTTTTTTGTGGGGGGAGGGAGAAAGGGAGAGGAAAGGGGGCTGATTTTGGATAATGGGGAAGGGGGTCTTCTTTTTTTTTGTCTTGGGGGGAAAGGGGGCCTGATTTTGGATTTTGAGGAAGGTGACACACTGGAAGTTGGTGTTAGGATAGTAGTAAAGAGAATCGGTCTTTTTTGGTGGGTAGGGGGAAGGGGAGGGGAAAGGGGCTGATTTTGAATTCTGGGGAAGAGGGGCTTGAAGAAGGGGCTTGGTTTTCGATTTTGGGGAAGGAGTTCCATTGGAAGTTAGTGAGACAATGGAGGCAAAGAAAATAGGTTTTTTTTTCTAGGGGAGAGGGAGAGGGGGAAATTATGTTTGGAACCTGGGGCGAGTTAGCAATTGGGAGATGAAGTTATGAGAAGGGGGACAGAGATTTGGGTTTTCCGGGGGCTGGGGCCTGTCTTTTTTTGGAGTTGTAGGGAGTTAGAGGGAGAGAGAGAGAGAGAGATTTCGGATGGCTGCGATTGGATCCTTTTGGGAAGACAGGGGGTCAGGAGAGAGAGAGAGAGAGAGAGAGAGAGAGAGAGAGAGAGAGAGAGAGAGATTTCGGATGGCTGCGTTTCGATCCTTTTGGGAATACAAAGGGTCAGGAAGAGAGAGAGAGAGGAGAGAGATCTGATTAAGCTTTCTCTTATATAAGAGCACTGTGGATTTAAATAGACAAGGAAACGGGGAAGTTAACTTATTATTGATTTAATCTTTTAATTCTTCAGTTTTTTCCTGATGATTTGCTACTTTTTCTCTCCAACTGTGTGTGGATCTCTTTATCTCTCACTCTTTTTCTCTGTATCATTATATCTGTCTGTCTGTTTATGTATGTTTGTATCTTACATTGTATCGATTGTATTATCAAGTTGAATATATTTACATTGTAGTGATATGTTACTCGATAAAATGACGAGTAGAAGTTATTAGATAAACGTAGTAGTGTGTTCCCATTGAAAACTTTTTTAAATGCCTTAATTTATATTAGTTAAGGTTGTATTATTATTATTATTATTATTCAGAAGATAAACCCTACTCACATGGAACAAGCCCACAGGGGTATTTGACTTGAAATTCATGTTTCCAAAGTATATGGTGTTCATTAGAATAGTAGTAGAAGTAGTAGTATTAGCAGCAGAAGTAGTATGTTAGTTCTAGATGTAGCAGTAGTACGGATAATAATAGCTGTCTACTCCTGTAGGAAACTTCATCAGAAATTCACGAAATAATTAGGAATATTGACAGCCAGACAATTATCCAATTTGACTTTTAATTCCCCAGCGGAAACACCTTGATTAATTTTTATTCTCCCCCCCCTCTCTCTCTCTCTCTCGCACGCCTCCACCTCCCTCCCCCGTCGTGAGAAGTGGGTTGCGCCGCGACTCGGTCATCCTTCCCAAAGGGCGCCGCCCTTAATTACAAAATAGAGTTATCACTTTTTTTTTCTTTCCTAGGCGGACACAATACAGTAATTCTTATTGTCAATCAGACGCAGATGCTCTGTTTGCGATGTTCGAGTTCTTGATATATTTCTTCAATATCCAATATAATTTTTGTTAATCTTTTGTTGTTTCATTGTTAGGCCATTGATTGAAATCCAGGTTTTGATTATTTTGATTATATTTGTCTTCATATATATATATATATATATATATA
Organism: Macrobrachium rosenbergii; assembly: GCF_040412425.1. NCBI lineage: Eukaryota > Metazoa > Arthropoda > Malacostraca > Decapoda > Palaemonidae > Macrobrachium > Macrobrachium rosenbergii. The sequence goes on along the minus strand of NC_089793.1, from coordinate 27,892,583 downwards.
TATATATATATATATATATATATATATATATATATACATACATATATATATATATATATATATATATATATATATATATATAATATACATACATACATACATACATACAATATATGTGTTGTGTGTGTATGGAATAACAGGATCTCATTTAAAGACGACAGTACCAAAAGGGGATTTTATCTGCAACTTTTGTGAATAAAATCTCCTTTAGGTACCATCCTGTTTAAATGAGGCTCTGTTATTTTTGTATGAATGCGCAGTACAATTGTGCAAGAGATCAAGTTTGAATATTTGTGTATATATAGTTTATATATATATTTTGAAACACATATATGTATATATACATATATATATATATATATATATATATATATATATATACATATATATATTTTTGAAACGCACACACACACACACACACACACACACACATATATATATTATATATATATATATATATATATATATATATATATATATATATATATATATATATATATATATATATATATATAATATATTAGCTATATTGTGCCGATAGAGGAGAGATCCCTCCACCAGCAGTAATGGGGGATGCATTGAATAAAATACATGAATTAAGGATTCCATTTAAATATTAGTTGGAGTAAATTGGACGAAAGTTTTACTTTAAAAATGAGTTGAATCGCATGAAAATTTATCTTTTGGAGGATAAAATATGTTTCATTTAACCTTTAGAGAGAGAGAGAGAGAGAGAGAGAGAGAGAGAGAGAGAGAGAGAGAGAGAGAGCGAACGTAGTAAAATCTGATAGAGAAATAGAATTTGGAAAAATAAGTGCCAGGTAAAATCAGAGAGAGAGAGAGCCGGGGGAGCCTAGTAAAATGAGAGAGAGAGAGAGAGAGAGAGAGAGAGAGAGCGAGCTCCCGGTAAAATCAACAATATATAATGGTAATTGGGCCAGTAGGTCTACCACTCCCGCCCTATCACCTCCTCCTCCTCCTCCTCCTCCTCCTCCTCCTCCTCCTCCTCCTCCTCCTCCTCCTCCTCCTCCTCCTCCTTATCCTCCTGCCTCACCCCCTCCCCCCTCTTCTTCAGGTCTTCCACGACCTTTTGATAAATTATTCCCCGTAAATGGACGACCAAGGTTTCTTTGCCAGTCTTTTAATGAAAGCCTTTTAGCGGAAATTCGTTCGCCTAATTGGTTGTGTTTTATTCAACGGTGTGAAGTGGGTGGAATGACAAGAGAGAGAGAGAGAGAGAGAGAGAGAGAGAGAGAGAGAGAGAGAGAGAGAGAGAGAGAGAGGATCAAAAACCAATCGTCCTTTTCCTCTTAAATGCTTACCAAACTTTTTTCTCCTTATTCCTGTAATTATTGTTCAGATACTAATCGTTCTTTTCTTCCTCAATTTGTATCAAACCTATTTCTCCGTATCCCTGTGATTATTGTTCTTGTCAACTTGAGCATTCTCTCTCTCTCTCTCTCTCTCTCTCTCTCTCTCTCTCTCTCTCTCTCTCTCTCTCTCTCTGTATTCATGTTATAAAGATTTGGGTTCTTTAAATGATGCAAGCCGACTTATCTTGTAAGTAATACTGTACGCAACATCTGTTGATTAAGTGCAAACCTTTAAAGTAGTTTGTCCCCGTAGGGGGCTAGTGCCATCAGTGCACCTCACGCGGTGCACTGTAGGCATTGTTTAAGGTTCTTTGCAGTGTCCCATCGGCCCTAAGCTGCAACCGCTTTCATTCCTTTTACTGCGCCTCCATTCATACTTTTTCTTCCCTCTTACTTTCCACCTTCTAACAATTGTTTCACAGTACAACTGCGATGTTTTCCTCCTGTTACACCTTTTAAGCCTTTTACTCTCAGTTTTTCTTTCAGCGCTGAATGACCTCATAGGTTCCATCGTTTGGCCTTGAGCCTAAATTGTATATTCTCTTTAGTAGTTTATAAGAAGAGATTGACCCTGAGAAGTGTCATTCTTTAGAAAACAGTTTGCTTATGAGCTGGCGCCATATCTTTATTGATATATTAATATATTTAGTTCAGAATAAAGACAGAAGCTGAAGAGATTCCTTCTAATGATGTATCAATTGATATCAAAAGACTGAGGGGGTAGTTGGACTGTTAATAGGCGCACTATACATCTTTGAGTGTCCTTTGCATCATTTTATACAATTATCTCCCGAAAGAATTCATAGTGATTCGATTACCCTTGTAGGTGTGAGGCCATAATACACTATTAATAAGTCTTTTGGTTTTTTGAACCCCAAACCTCACCAAATGGATTCTTTGCAGTGCTAAGAGGCTTTTATTCTTTTATTTTAATTTTTTTTAGTTCCGACATTATTATGATGATTTCAGAGTTCCATTAAATGCTTGTGCTTATTTAAATGGAAATGAGTGTCAACGTCTATGTTGAATAAAATTGAAAGGAATGAAATTACAAACGAGATACTGTACAGTGAAAACACAAAGTTACAGTGTCACACAGTATTATTAAAACGTGGAAGCTACAAAAGGATTATTCTGCTGCTATGGATCTATGGATATTCGAGATAACGGAGTTATTCTTATTGTTATGAATGAAGAAAACCAATGAGAAATACCCTTGGAGACAAAACAAAAAAAAAATGGATAATGAATATGAAAAAAACAGACAAACTAGATATGACAAGATACCTTGCATTCAAGATATTGAAGAAAGTCGCAGACATCGCATTTAAGCAGTTTTCAGGGATGAATCATTAGAAGTATTTTTATTAAAAAAATAAATATAATACATCCAAGACCAGGAAAATGTGACTGGGTGTCATCCTGATGTGCCGTTGAAAAAATACATTCTGAGAAATATTTATAAACAAGTAAAAAATGTTCCGAAGTTTCTTCGGCGCAGTCGAGTTTTCTTTACAGCGTATAATGCCGTGTGAAACTCTCAGCCACGGCCCGGTGGTGGCCTGTGTCATTGGCATCTATAGCGATGCCAGACGCACGATCATGGCTAACTTTAACCGTAAATCAAATAAAAACTGCTGAGGCTAGAGGGCTGCAATTTGGTATGTTCGATGATTGGAGGGTGAATGATCAACATACCAATTTGCAGCCCTCTAGCCCCAGTAATTTTTAAGATCTGAGGGCAGGCAGAAAAAGTGCGGACGGACAGAAAAATAGCCATCTCAGTAGTTTTCTTTTACAGAAAACTAAAAGCCATGACCTTTCACATCAGGACCAGCTAAGGTCCGTTACACATTTCTACGCATTAATTTCTGGGATGTGGTTGCTAGCCCCACTCCCATGAAACCTTAGATGTTAAAAATCAGTAAAAAAAAAAAAACAATAAAAAATCGCAGTTGGACAAACTGAAGAACATTCATGTAGGAAAATGCCATTCACTCAAATAATTTCTCGTAAATAGGCGACGTCTGGGAAAGAGCTGCCTATATGAAAAAGGACCGACAACGCCATCTGAAATTCCTCCTTATGGACAGAGAAAGAAAAATAAAATGGCGTCGGCGGAATCCTTTTTGCATTTTTTCGATATGGTAATGCGAACGGATATGAAAAAAAAAAATCCGATACAGAATTTTTTCCTTGTTGGCTGTCCAATTTTGTTCCTTTTTTTTTTTTTTAGTTTTTACCGTACTCCGGATAAGTGAGTGAGGGGGGGTTTTTCGTCTTTTATTGAGGATTTCTTATCGCGTATTGTTTAAATTAATGGGTGTGTTAGACGGAAATTTAAATGGACGGTATTTTAAGCCGGTATCACCGAGAGAATGTTTAATGCTTTAGTGTTTTCGGGGTATTTCAGTTATTTTGGAGAATGGAGGGTTCATCTAGTGTTTGGGTTTTGGGGCTTTGTAGTCTTTGGGTTTTGGTGCATTCTAGTTTTGGGTTTTTTGGCATTCTATATTTTGGTTTTGGGACATTCTAGTGTATGGGTTTTGGGGCATGCCCGAAGACTAGTCTTCGGGCTTTGGGGCATTCTAGTCTTCGGGTTTTGGGACATTCTAGTCTTGGGTTTTGCGACATTCTAATCTTCGGTTTAGGGGCATTTAGGTCTTTGGCCTTTGGGGTATTTTAGTCTTCGGGTTTTGGGACATTCTAGTCTTTGAGTTTCGCCCTTTCTAATTTTTGGGTTTGGTTCATTCTAGTTTTGGCTTCAAGGTTTTGAATTTTAGCCATTTTAGTTTTTGAAGATTTAGGGCATTCTAGTTTTTTGAAGTTAGCCCATTCTTCTTTAAAGTTTTAGGGCATTCTAGTTTTTTGGATGTTAATCATTCTAGTTTTGAGTTTTGGGTTATTCTGGTTTTGGGTTTTGGGCTTCTTGTTTTCGGATTTCAGCCATTCTTTGTGTTTTGTGGTATCCTAGTTTCTGGGTTTTGGCCACTCTGGTTTCTTGATTTTGGGTCATTCTAAATTTTGGGTTTGTTGCCTTTCTCATTTTTGGCTTTTGGGTCATTCTAGTTTTTGGGATTTTGGCCTTTCTGATTTTTGAGTTTAGGTCATTCTAGTTTTGGGTTTTGCCTTTCTGATTGCTGGGCTTTGGTTTTTGACGTATCTAATTTTTGGGTTTGGGGCATGCTATTTTTTTTAGTTTTACTGGCATTCTAGTTTTATTGCGCATTTGGTCATTCAAAATTTTGGGTTTCGGGACATTGGTAATGTATGGGTTATAGGGTATTCTTGTTTTTGGGTTACAGAACATTCTCTCAAAATAATGTGCAATTTCATAACCTTTTATCTTCCTCCATAACAGCATCTGCTGATGAATAAGATTAATAAACAAACAAATGAAAATGTGGAAGGAAGATGACAGTAATTTATCCAAAGGGAAGATAGATGAGAACTTAATAAGGTTTAACGAAGTATAATAAGTTTTTAGAAAAAAAATCTTTAAAAGCCATAAATATTTTGTTTTATCATTGATGAAATAAAAGAAATCTTTTTAAAAATCTTGAATATTTTATTTCATCATTAATGAAAAAATGAAAACCAACTGCGTCATTTCATCACAATGGAACAGGACAATGTTGGCGGTTAAATAATAATAATAATAATATAATAATAATAATAATAATAATAATAATAATAATAATAATAATAATAAAATTAGGAAAGAGGGGGAGGGCCAAAGCGCATAAAATTCTCTCTTCGAAATTGCACCAAAGACGAAAGAGGCTTTCCGTCCTCTTCCTCAAGATCGGGTTCGTCGAGACTTCTTTTTTTCTCTTCTTTTTTTCTTTTTTCCCCTTCCCCTGTTTTAAAATAGGAGACACAAAAATGAGCAAGAAGACTCGGTTGTTTTCAAGCTGACATTATGCAGATATTGCGACTTCCCAACCCCCCTCCCTTCCCTCTTCCCTCCCCTCACAGTTTCCCCTCATCTTCTTCCCATTCCCCTCCTCTTACCCCTCACCTTTCCCCTCCCCCTCCCTTCCCTTCATCTGTTTCCCTGATTTCCATGGATGTACCCCTGGCAGCCTACCTGCCCCTTCCCCTTCTTCCTACCACCTCCTCCTCCCCGCCCCTCTTCCCCTCCCCCCCCTTCCCCTCCCCTCACCTTCCCCTTCCCCCTCCCTTCATCCTTTTCCCCTGATTTCCATGGATGTATCCCTGGCACCTCCTCCTCCTGTCCCTTCCCTCCTCCTCCTCCTCCTCCTCCTCCTCCTCCTCCTCCTCCTCCTCCTCCTCCTCCTCCTCCTTCCCCAACCCACTTTTCTTCAAGACAATTGTTCACTTCTCTTTTTTATTATTTTTTCCCCTATTCCTTATTTCACCTTATTACGCGAAAGCTATTGTAATATTCCGTGATGGGCGTGGATTTTCCTTTCGCCTGATGAGTTAATTTGCATGACTGAGTGAACGAGCGAGCAGTCGTATCATTAGCGTTTTTGTAAAGGTTTTTTATTTTTATTTTGGAATTACTATGGGAAATAAAATGTGAAGGGATAAAAAAACAAGCTGTATTGATTGGAAGGACTTTGTTAGATTCGCTCATTTACGAATCGCCGTCGATTTAAAAGTTACAGTGAAATTAGAAATATTTGGAACTTTCAAGAAAAAGTATTTGTTCAGTCGTTTCAGGTCTTGTAAAACTTGATAATGGTGGAAGAAGAAGAAATATGGGATTTTATTTTATAACACTAATTCATTTATTTATTTATTTTTTGTTCTTTGTTGGCTATATTTTATACATTACTTCGTTTGTTCTTTGTCGGCTATGGGATTTCTTCGGAGATGAGTGTGTCACATTTTAAATCTCTCTCTCTCTCTCTCTCTCTCTCTCTCTCTCTCTCTCTCTCTCTCTCTCTCTCTCTCTCTCTCTCTTGTTTTTTGAGTAAGCAAAATTACTTGTTCATATCTCATTATTACTTGTAAATGCTTAAGTCACTCTGTAGTTTGGTTTTTAATGGATGTATGTTTTTGGCACAGAAATACAACAAACATCATCTTCTTGATTACGCCTGGTTTTTTTTTTTATTCATTTTTTAGACTGAAATCAAACAAACATACCTGCAGGACATCCCTTGTCATTTTTGAATTTCCGTGATAGAGTTCAAACATCCATCACTCTTCGATCATTGGCTCCCACCCTCTTCTCCCCCCATCCTCACCTCCCACCCCTACCCAAGTTTTGCATATATATATATATATATATATATATATATATATATATATATATATATATATATATATATATATATATATATATATATATTTTATATATATACTTTTTTTCGAGAATCAAAGAACCTTGCCTGCGTAATATTTTTGTTGCAGGACAGCAGCAGCAGCGTTACTTGAGTGTACGCGCATATATTATGTTCCTTTCGGTCCACCGGCGTATGGCCGGAGGCTCATCTCCTCCTCCTCCTCCTCCTCCTCCTCCTCCTCCTCCTCCTCCTCCTCCTCCTCCTTGGTAGTTTTTGTAGCCCGGTGCTTTGAAGACGGTCCTTTCCATTATAAATTGCCTGGGGAAATTGGGTGGTGTTTGCCTAGGAAAGCCTCCTCCTCACCCTCCCCCTCCCTCCTTTCCCCGCCTCGCGTACCTGCGAGGACCTCCCCCCACGAGAATAATTACAATCCCCTTGGCGTCCCCTCTGAACGTCCTCCTCCCCTCGGGTCCATCTCCCCTCGGATTCCCTCTCCCTTCTCATCATATTCCCCTCACTTCCCTTCGGATCCTCCTCCTCTCCCCTCCCCTCCCTCCCCTTCCTTCCCTTCCTCTTCCCTTCCTTCCCTTCCTTCCCTTTCCCTCCCTTCCTCCCTTCCCTTCCTTCCC
>NC_089793.1:27877823-27880323 GCF_040412425.1 Macrobrachium rosenbergii | reverse complement strand
CGAAACAGTGTGTGTGTGTGTGTGTGTGTGTGTGTGCGCGCGCGTGCGTGTTACGAATTTCCGACATGAATTGGAAGTTTACAGGTATCGTGTTTTTCAAATTACTTTTTGTAATGATTGCATCTGAATTCTGTATTCTTGTTTGGTGATTTTGGAGTCATCATGGGAAAATACAGTAATTTTCGAAATACAAATCAAATTTTGCAGTTACTGTAAATATTTTTAAGAAGTAAAACAGGGGCCACTCGAGCAGTTATGCAATAAATCATTATTATTATTAAATACTCAGGTGAAACCTGTTCATATAGAACAAGCCCCCCACAGGGGCTATTTACTAGAATTTCAAGCTTCCAAAGGATATGGTGTTCATTAGGAAAGAAGTAACAGATTTCTAGAAAGTAAAGAATAAACTAACAAATTAATAGATAAATAGATCACACTTTAAATGATTAATATAAGAGGAGAATTGTTTTAGGCTAGTAATTCATTGCATTTTCGCTTGAACGTTTGAAGTTCCAATTGCACAGCATCCATAAAGTAAGAGAAGAAATAAAACAAATCGAAATTCTTCCGAAACTTGACAAAAAAAAAAAAATGACCCCTACTCTCATGAGAGGACGAAATCTCCCTATAGAGGATTGGAGGACGAAATCTCCCCATAGAGGATTGGAGGAAGAAATATCCCCATAGAGGATTGGAAGGCGAAATCTCCCTGTAGGGGATTGGAGGACGAAATCTCCCCACACAGGATTGGGGGACGAAATCTCCCTATAGAGGATTGGAGGACGAAGTCTCCCCACAGAGGATTGGAGGACGAAATCTCCCCATAGGGGATTGGAGGACGAAATCTCCCCATGGAGGATTAGAGGACGAAATCTCTCCATAGAGGAATGGAAGACGAAATCTCCTCATAGGGAATTGGAGGACGAAATCTCCCCATAGAGGATTAGAGGACGAAATCTCTCCATAGAGGAATGGAAGACGAAATCTCCTCATAGGGGATTGGAGGACGAAATCTCCTCATAAAGGACTGAAGGACGAAATCTCCCCATAGAGGACTGGAGGACGAAATCTCCCCATAGAGGATTGGGAGACGAAATCTCCCCATAGAGGCTCGGGAGACGAAATCTCCCCATAGAGCTCGGGAGACGAAATCTCCCCATAGGGGATTGGAGGACGAAATCACCCCAAAGAGGATTGGAAGTTCTTGGGTACGTTAGATTTGGAGCGATTGTTCTCAAATCCCTGGCCCTCGCTTTGGTGACAATGTATCCACGTTTAGTCACCCCTTCGGACTCTGGGTTTGGGCGAACCTCCCCTCATAAATTGAATGTCTTGTGTGCTTTGGATCGCTTCGCATGCAGAAACAAAGCGCCTGCAAATTTACTGACCACTGTTGGCAGAGGAGAAGGCGTTGTTGTTGGAAAGGGAACCACATCTTGTTGTCTGCCAGCACTGCTGGATATTGACGATTCACCCGATGATGGCTTGATTGAGATTGACGTGGGCGGGTTACAGTGAGGCCTGGGGGCCTTTTCCTGTTAAGTCAAGGAGGAACCGTCCCAGCATCAGACATCAGACTCTTCGTTTACTTCTTTTGTGTAAATATTGTTGTTTTTGATTGGTCAGTTATTATTTATTGTTTTGTTTCAAAAGATTTTCCAATTTTTTTTATTATTTTTACAATTGTTCGTTATCATCATCTTTCATTATTTTACATCATCATTTTTGTTTTGATGTATAGTTTGTTTTCTGTTTATTTTCCATTTGCTTTCCCCTTTCTTTTTAATTTTTACATTTATTTTTTTTATTGGTTTCCACCTTTATTTTCCCTCACCAGTTTTAGGAGAAGGTCATTGACATTTTAACACATTTTATTTTTTTTTATATCCGTGTCATATTTTTTTTTTTTCTTACGGGGACTTTTGACGACAATTTTCAATGAAAATCAAACGTATAATGACCAAGGCACTTTTACATAAAGCTCTGCATTTTGTGGCATTCCACCACAACGATTGATTGATTTTGGATACTAAAACTGGCGTCACAAACCACAACGATTATGATCGTCTGTTTGTCCCTCATCTTGTTTAAAGACAAGTCATTCCTTTCGACTCGTGACCTTGCAACGGATGCCGAAAGGAATGCGTGCAATCAAACGTTAAACTGTTACACTCTTCCCAGGGGGGGAGGAGGAGGAGGGGGGAAGGAATGGGTAGGGGAAGGAGTTAAAAAAAAATAATGATTGTTTCCCTTCAAATGGCCCCTTCATCCCTTCGTGATTGGATTCCAGTTGCCATATTGGGTCGTTGCCCTTTATTGCCTAATTTTGAAGAGTCAGCTTTGTGTGTGTGTGTTTTTTTTTTTAGTATTATTCAATTAATGGCGGGGCCTGTTACTCATGATTGTTAGTCGTATTGACGAGCTGTGATGAGTTAGTTGATGATACACTTTATTAGGGTATGTGATGATGATTGTGGAATTGGCGTCACGGGTGGTT
>NC_089793.1:27860323-27872823 GCF_040412425.1 Macrobrachium rosenbergii | reverse complement strand
AGGTTAAGGTTAGACAAGCCATCGACTGCAAGGGGAGAACGACAATCGTACGAGGCACTGGTTAGGACTGCCAGTGAATCGTTAACTTATTGAATTCAAGTTAGAAGACTTACTGGCAACCTGTATGTGATGTGGGGGGCATTAAGTTTCCGACATGTGAACGACATTTATTACTGTAGTGTGGACGCACCCTAAGGCAATAAATATAGTATTATTTGCCCTGAAACTTCCTCACTACGTACCACGAAAAGATGAGCATCTCCCCACGGGGATGAATTATGCGTCAGCCCTGCCCTCGGCGAAGCGGTAATACTCGTCTGAGGCAAAAGGGAAGGATGATGAATTGATGTTAATCATTTAAGGTCGCATGATTAATGCTACGTCTCCGTTTTTTACGCCGAATTGCCAGAAGTCGCAGGAAGAAGAAGAAGAAGAAGAAGAAGAAGATCATCCCGGAGTCTCCCCTCAAAAGTTTTCGTGTTCTTCTTGACGAATTCATCACGTCGTTTCAGTCACGAGGAGCTTATGAGATGTAACCGGAGATTTCTATATGATAGTACAATATCCTCTCTCTCTCTCTCTCTCTCTCTCTCTCTCTCTCTCTCTCTCTCTCTCTCTCTCTCTCTCTCTCATTGTGTATGTGCTAAAAAAAGTCAAATCTTGAAGGTACTTGATACTGACTAAGTCTCTCTCTCTCTTTCTCTGTGTGTGTGTGTGTGTGTGTGTGCTAGAAAAGTCAAATCTTGAAGGTACTTGTTACTAAGTCTCTCTCTCTCTCTCTCTCTCTCTCTCTCTCTCTCTCTCTCTCTCTCTCTCTCTCTCTCTCTCTCTCTCTCTCTCGTCAAGACCAAAGATTTTGAAAGTCAGATCTTGAGGATGGTTGTTACAGACTAGGGCTCTCTCTCTCTCTCTCTCTCTCTCTCTCTCTCTCTCTCTCTCTCTCTCTCTCTCTCTCTCAGGGGGGCGTTTCTTAGTGTATGTGTGGTTGATTATTATATCAATAATAAAACGCACTGCGTTCCTATATATCTTTTTTTGTGTGCAACAGTTGATATTCAGCTAGTAATAAATTCCTCTCGTATCCTTGCCGTCGTCCAACCCCGGGAGAGTCTGTCGTAGCCACTATTGGACTAGTGACTGTGATACTCGAACTGTTGCACAATACGTGACATTCTGAGTGGGTCGGGAACTTCATGGTTTCGTCGTCACCTTAAGTGGAAAGTTCTGGAAACCAAACTCAGATATGAGGGGAGAAGTTAGTGGTTAATAAGTTACTACCTCTCATATATAATTTATATATATATATACAGTATATATATATATATGTAATGTGTGTGTGTGCAAACATATACTGTACATTGTGTATATCAGTATAGGTTGTATGCATATATCATATCATTTTGTATATATATATATTCGTACATTAGTGCACATGCTTATGCATTTTTTAAACAAACCACTAACTTGTATGTATATATATATATATATATATATATATATATATATATATATATATATATATAATATATATATATATATATAATATTTTATGCATTTATTTGTTTTTCTATTATTCGTATTAGGCTTCAGTAAGACAGATTTATATCAAAGAATCAGAATCTAAACTGTCCGAGTAATATGAATATATATACACAGCAAAGTTAGCAGGTTATTTTGTGATATATATATATACATATATATATATATATATATATATATATATATATATATATATATATATATATATATATATATATATATAGTGTCAGTATATCTGTATTTAAAAATATAGTCCATCTCCCTCAAAATATATGATGGCCATTAAATGCCCCCCCGAGTCGCTTTCGGTATTTTAAGGGGACGTATATTACGTTTTGTAAAAGTGGTAAGGACTGAACCGAAGCTTCCGTTTCCCCCGATCCCAGTTTTGTGGCATTTACTTTTTGGGAAGCAGCGATTTATTACCTGGCGCTGGGCTGGAAACGTGTTTCGGCTTTTTATTTTATACGCCCTTTTTGATTTAGTCCTTTGTGGAATGTTTTCAAGAGATCGGAGGGTATGCGCCGGTGTCTTGAAACATTCATTTGGCCTTTATTTTCTATGTCTTTTTGACTTGGTCCTTTGTGGAATATTTTCAAGAGGTCTCTATACGCATTAATTTTGGCTTTTTATTTTATATGTCTTTTTGATTTAGTCCTCTATGGAATATTTTTAGGAGATCGAAGGGTATTCGTGAAGAGTCTTGAAAGACATTAATTTTGGCTTTTTGTTTTATATGTCTTTTTGATTGAGTTTTATGGAATGTTTTCAGGAGATCGAAGGATATTCGCAGGAGTCTTGAAGCATGAATTTTGTATTTTTTTTTTTTTTAATGTCTTCCTGATTTAGTCCTTTTTAGAATATTTTCAGGAGTTTGAAGGGTATTTACAGGTGTCTTGAAACATGAATTTGGCTTTATTGTCTATATGTCTTTTTGATTTAGTCCTTAATAGAATATTTTGAAGAGATTGAAGGGTGTTCGCAAGAGTCTTGAAACATTATAATTTCGGATTTTTTTTGATTTAGTCTTCTATGGAATATTTTCAAGAGATCGAAGGGTATTCGCTGGAATATTGGAAGACATACATTACTACCCTAATACAATTCTCCTTGCGTTTTAATAATCTACTTACATTTTTATCTATTTATTATGTTAATTTATATTTTATTTTCTCATAACTGATCTCCTCTTCCTGTATTTCCATTTACCTCCTCAGACTTCTTTCTAATGAACACCATATTCTTTGGAAGCTTGAATTTCTAGTCATTGGCTCCTGTGGGTTTGCTCCATATGAATAGGGTTCATCTTCTGAATAACAGGAATTATAATTTGGTTTCCCGGAAGATTTTGTTTAAAGGAGAAGTTATAAAGTTTGCTGTTTTCTCATAGTCTGTATTTAATTGTATTCGTAATTTGGAAGCCTTAAACGAAAGCCTGAAAATTTTTCATGTGTTTTAAAAATGCCTCACTTATTGAATAAAATTTGTTTATTTTTATCTTGAAAAAGATCTTATTGACTGATAATTTGTTTATTTTTATCTTGAAAATTACCTTCTTATTGACTGATAATTTGTTTATTTTTATCTTGAAAATGACCTTCTTATTGACTGATAATTTGCTTATTTTTATCTTGAAAGCTGTAGGTTTGAAAAATGTAAAATGCCCTTTTTTCCATGGCCAATATTTGAGTCTTTCGCATAATGATTGCTTTGAAATGTTTGCAAAAAAAATTGTTTTTCATATTTTATGAGTTTTTTTGTACAGCTAGTAACTGATTGATTTAATCCATGAAAATGTTCATATTGAAAAGATTTGTTTCATGATGATTTTTTTACGTGGTTGGTGAATGATTAATATGTGTTTTGAAAGCTTTCGGTACACAAGATTATTAAATGTTAAAAGTTTCTTTCATTTTGTAAGCCATTAATGAACTTGTTTGCACAATGAATACTAATATTTTATACATAAAGCAATTGACTTATAAATCGTTTTTAATTAAGATGTCACAGAGTTCTCTCAGGAGTAAACTTTATTGTTTACGGGTTTTGTAAATTAAATTACCAGAAAAGTATTTAGCTTGAATTTTTCCCTGAGAATTATAATTATTATTATTATTATTATTATTATTATTATTATTATTATTATTATTATTATTATTATTATTATTATTGTATCAAATTTTCCATTTTCTTGAGATTTGTAAGAAATTCCTCGATGAAGTTCCTTCTGGGCTGCGCCCGCTAACTAAAATTGCCTAAGCTGGAACATCGAACAGCTGACCAGATCCCTAATTCTGCCCCCGCCCCACTCCACCCCACGGCAATTTTCACGTCATCGTTTTAAGCGGGTGATACAATAAACTGACTTAGATCTAGGTCAGCACGGTCTGTTGCATGCAGTGGTACAAACTTTGACCTCCGCATACTATAGGACTTTACAGTATGTTGAATGAGTTGTTTTTAATTGTTCTCACACAAAATTTGTTAGATGTATTAATAGGCGTGTTTTTTTTTTTTTAGCCTCCCCAGCGAGCTGTATTGTATTTTGACAAGTCTGTGTTATTTATCTGTTATCAGTAATGAAGAGTTTAATACTGACCGTGTACGGTTATTTTGTTACTTGAGAGAGAGAGAGAGAGAGAGGGGGGGGGATGCTACTTTATTGCTTCACTTGAGGCATGAGTGCGAGGTGATATGAAGAAAGATAGGTCTTTATTCCTACCAAAGATATTGTAATAGATTTATATAGATATTGAGTTTTATTACATAAGTTTTATATTAAAAGGTGCAAAAGTTGCGTGACAGTCACCTTGGAGAAATGTCACCTTTTGAAATTCTATCTAATATTTCTAAGATCGCCTTTTGGAATTCCATCTAATATACCTAACATCGCCATTTAAAATTTTATCTAATAAACCTAATATCGACTTTTGAAACTCTATCTAATATCGCCTTTTAAAATTATGTCTAATATACCTAATATCGCCTTTTGAAATTCAATCTAATATACCTGATGTCGCCTTTTGAAGTTCAATCTAATATACCTAATATTGCCTTTTAAAATTCTATCTAACATACCTACTATCGCCTTTTGAAATTCTATCTAGTGTCGTCTTTTAAAATTCTGTTTAATATACCTAATATCGCCCTTTAAAATTCTATCTAACACACCTTTTGAAATTCTGCCTAATTTACCTAATATGGCCTTTTGAAAATCTATCCTGCGAGTGCATTAAGGCTTCCTAATTTGGACGTAAAATGATCTTTCATGTATATACGAGTTTGTGGTTGTGGGTAAAGTTAAAAAAAAGAGAGTTCCTGCACCATAGTAATAGGCTTCCAATGATGCTTGAGGAAGCGTGACATTCGATGCTGCAAATTGAAAAGGGAGTCTTCAAGTTACGAAAGCAAATTTACTGAATTTGAAGAGCATTTTAAATTTTTACACCACAGTTCGAGTTAGGAACTCTCTCTCTCTCTCTCTCTCTCTCTCTCTCTCTCTCTCTCTCTCTCTCTCTCTCTCTCTCTTTCCCGACTCGGTCTCATCATGAATTCCTCCGACTTTTGTTCTTCTTCGAGGATATTGACAACAAACATTTGATGAAAAGCTCTCTCTCTCTCTCTCTCTCTCTCTCTCTCTCTCTCTCTCTCTCTCTCTCTCTCTCTCTCTCTCTCTCTCTCTCTCTCTCTTTCCCCACTCAGTTTTATCATGAATTCCTCCGACTTTTGTTTCTTCTTCGAGGATATTGACAACAAACATTTGATGAAAAGCTCTCTCTCTCTCTCTCTCTCTCTCTCTCTCTCTCTCTCTCTCTCTCTCTCTCTCTCTCTCTCTCTCTCTCTCTCTCTCGACTCGGTCTTATCATGAATTCCTCCGACTTTTGTTCTTCTTCGAGGATATTGACAACAAACATTTGATGAAAAGCTCTCTCTCTCTCTCTCTCTCTCTCTCTCTCTCTCTCTCTCTCTCTCTCTCTCTCTCTCTCTCTCTCTCTCTCCAGAAATAAGTGGTAGCCAAGCGAAAGTTTTACTGGTTGAGGTGAGACAAGGAAGTTTTCAAGCTTATGTGTTCAGACTAGACACTTAAAAGTTTATACTATGTCTATTCGGGAGAAGTGTGCCTGATAATTTTTAACTCGTACAAGATACGAGGAGATTGATAATGGTATATTTAAATTAGTCAAAGCTTTAAATTTTCACCAAGAAATTCTGTGTAATGTAAACCGTCTTGTTTATTCTATTAACAGGGTATTGGCTTATTCTTAAAAGAATGTGCTACGATTGGTCGTGTGTTTATAATGGCCTATTCAGTTCGAATTTTGGTACTGACAAAGAACAGTTATGGCTAATGTGTTCATTAGTATACCCTCCTCCTCCTCCTCCTCCTCCTCCTCCTCCTCCTCCTCCTCCTCCTCCTCCTCCTCCTCCTCCTCCTCCTCCTCCTCCTCCTCCTCCCTGCCCCCCCAACCCAACACCCACCCCCGATCGTATGAGGGGATACAACAAACGCCCTAGTCCGCCCCCCTCCCCCTCCAGGTCAGGCCAGATCTGAATTAGAATTAGCATATAGCTCGCACTTAGCACGATCCAAATTATTAAGTCACTTTAATTATATTTTTCTGGTAGTTCGTGCTTGCGTGAGGTTAGTTGCCATTCAAAATTATTAATTAGAATCATCTTCGACTTACAGGGGAGTCAGCTGCGGGGGTGGGGGTGGGGGGGGGGAAGATTTGTCATTTATTCATGACAATACTTTCAGGTTTATTATAAAAAATAGTTTTGTATTTTCATGATCCTAAAAGACTGTCTTTCAGTTGTATTTGCAAGCTTAGTACTTTTGGATTTGTAAAAGACTGTCATGCAATTGGATTTCTAGGTTTTTGAAAGATCGTCGTGCAGTCTTCACAAAATGTGTTAACTTGCTGAGTTTAGCCATTTCGGTTTTAGGTGTCGCTATTCATTAAGGAGTAAATCATTCGTGTTTATGAGGCCTATTCCCATTAATAGTTCTTTTTTTATTGAATTGAATTGAATATAGAATTTAGGCCAAATGCCAAGCACTGGAACCGATGAGGTCATTCAGCGCTGAAACGCAAATTGACAGTAAAAGGTCTGAAAGGTGTAACAGGAGGAAAACCTCGCAGTTGCAAGATGAATCAATTGTTAGGAGAGGGTGGAGAGTAAGATGGAGGAAAGAGAATATGAAAGGAGGTACAGTAAAAGGAACGAAAGGGGTTGCAGCTAGGGACCGAAGGCATGCTGCAAAGAACCACAAGTAATGCCTACAGTACACCACATGAGGTGCACTGACGGCGCTACCCCCCTACGGGGCTTTTTTTTTTTGTAATGCCCTGGTCTTTAAAATATCAACTTGCGTATATGCACATATACGCTTGTGTACATACAAGCGGCTGCCTTTTGCCTTCCGAAAGCATTTGCAAATTGAACAGATGTGTTGGAAAAGTGTCGCAGGTGTCACTCCAGGTATAGGCCCCCCTTTTTTATTTTAAGGTGGTCTGTATCTCACTTTCTCTCTCTCTTTCTCACTCTCTCCCCTAGCATTTTTTCTTTTCCCCCCAACACTCTATTTCTCTCTTTGCAGTTGTTATGATTTTTTCCGTATCTTCGTTACGCCCGCCGTTTTTTCCCCAATGGGAGAACGATAAAAATCTCAATTCTGTCATTGGATGCAGGGGGGTGGAGAGAGAGAGAGAGAGAGAGAGAGAGAGAGAGAGAGAGAGAGAGAGAGACAGACAGACAGACAGACAGACAGACAGACAGACTTCAAGGGGAAAATGGGTAGGTGATTGATAAGTCAGGGGACAGATATGAACACTTTCCTTATAACTACAATTGACCGATAAATTATTGACATCGCTGCAGAGAGAGAGAGAGAGAGAGAGAGAGAGTAAATATGCACGCTAAAAGTCACCCAGTTCCTTAAAACTACAATTAACCGATAAATCATTGAACTTGATACAGAGAGAGAGAGAGAGAGAGAGAGAGAGAGAGAGAGAAGAGACTTTAATGGGAAAATGGGTGGGTGATTGATAAGTCAGGGGAAAGATATGATCACTTTCCCCTTATGAGATCCGCCTTTTCCCCATCATTCCCCTCTTTCTTTTTTTTCTCAATTTTCTTTTTTTTCTTTAATCAGAAGTTTCCAGTCAAGTTAATGAAAGTGAAAACGTTTGTGTTACCCGACAGTTTGGGTGGGGCGGAGTTGGTTGGGGATGGGGGGCGGGCGAGAGATTGACAGGCAGGCAGAGTTTGAAGGAAGATAATTATTTTTGTTTTTTATTATTACTTTACATACCAAGTGAGTTTTGTGTTTATATCTTGTTTATGTCTTTCTTATACATAATATCTTAATATTGTCTTCTGTTTATTGCTGAGGTGTGAAATTAGAAAGGAATATTGTACCTGTTAAATTTTGTCAACAGACATTCTTTTAGCTAAAGAAATTTGAGATTTTTAAGGACCTTCTGGTCAACAGTCTTTGAACTTCCCAGCTGTCTGAGATATATATATATATATATATATATATATATATATATATATATATATATATATATATATATATATCGGCGTCAGACCATTTCGGACTCCACCGCACATTTCCAGACAGATACAAGCCACACCAAGACATCTATATATACATATATATTAACATAATATTTTTGTGCTATCACATTGAGAACAGTGAGTCATTTGTGCTACAAATGTATTATATGGATATGCGTGTGTGTGTTTAAATCTTGTTTTGTTCGCTCCTAAAAACCTGGTGAGTAATCTTAATTCCTAGTTGCTTTTGATCCGTGTTCTCAAAGGCATTTGATCGCAAAATAACAACAAAATTCGCTCCCGAAAAGATTCCAAAATGCATTATAAAACATACCCACAAAACGTTTTAAAGGTTCCATGTTTAACGAAAGATCCACAACAAATATTGCTGCTCAGTTTAACAAATCAGGTCAACCCCTCGTAGATATCTCATCAATTTCTTTTTATCGATAAAATGATAGACATTTCGACTCGTGATCGCATTGGCTTTGTTTGGGTATTGGGATTAGGTTACCGAATCTCAGCGGGGTAATTCTTATGTTTGCTGTTTCTGGGAGAAGGTAATTGCATTAAGTATCGATCTCAGATAGCAATTTTGTTGGTCAATGTTGATATTTTTAGAAGGATTTTGCCTTGAGAGAATGTTATGGAAATATGTTCAAATGAAATGAATCACGTCAGCTGTGTTGTAAATTTTAAGGGAACAGACAAATAGATTTCAACAACTTCTACTCTCTCTCTCTCTCTCTCTCTCTCTCTCTCTCTCTCTCTCTCTCTCTCTCTCTCTCTCTCATTTCTGTTTGTTTGTCAAAAGAAAGATAATCTGCTAAAATCAAACCAACAATATGGAGGAGGACGTCTGTCAATACAAAGGAGTGGACCGCACCATCGCCAAACAGGGGAGCTAATGCCAGAGGTCAATCTCCTCCTTCTTAAACGCCAATTCTTTCCACCTGTCCATATTCCATCAACCGTAAGATAGCGATAAACTTTTATTTTCATATTTACACTGTGAGGGATCTACGCCCAGTTTTCCAAGACTCCACTTTTATATATTATATATATATATTTCTCCCATATATATATATATATATATATATATATATATATATATATGTGTGTGTGTGTGTGTGTATGTGTATAGATAGATAGATATAGATATATACATATAATCTCCAAATCAGGGGAGGAGAAGACTAATCCCGTAAGTCTTTAAGCTGTTTTATTAAAACAAATTTCGACTCGTGAAGTTTCAAGGCTATTGGGATCTCATTCTCAAGCTGAAAAGGAACATTAAGAATATAAATTTAATACTAGTGTTAACTGATTAAAAGAACAGTTATAAAAGTTACAAAAATCTACATTAGGTTAAAAGGAACGAAACAAACCATCAGAAAGATAGACAGGGAACAAAAATGACACTATATATAAATTTATATATATATATATATATATATATATATATATATATATATATATATATATATATATATGTGTGTGTGTATATATGTGTTCATAAATTTCTTTGAATTCAATGGCTTTTTAGTTGTTGATCAACTTTTATATATAATTTCACAGTACTTGCTAAATCTTTTTATCCATCAATTACACCTTGAAGAACGTAGAAGATTCAGAAAGTACTCTGAAATTAATAAAAAATTGATCAAAAACAAAAGCCATTGAATAAAGGAACAAAATGAAATATTGAAATACTAGAAAAACTTTGCCCCAAAACATATATATATATATATATATATATATATATATATACATATATATATATATATATATATATATATGTGTGTTCAATGTGTGTGTTTCACAGTACTTGTAAATCTTTATCCATCAATTACACCTTGTGTGTGTGTGTGTGTATATATATATATATATATATATATATATATATATATATATATATATATATATATAAATATATAGATATATGTATCTATATATATATAAATATACATATATACACATGTATAATTGGATCCTGGCATCACCCAACCGCCGTCCTTCGAGCGTCGTAACCGAGGTCCCTATAGAGCGGGTCGTATCATTTTGGAAAATCTTGTCGTAAAAGTACCGTCTGCTCCGTGTTTAGCGATGGCTGTCGAGGGCGGTAGATCAAAGTCGGCAAACATTTGGGCGATCCGACCCCCTGTCTGTTTGCGACAAGCAAACCCCCCTGGCCTTTAATCGCGATGTTGGGTACGGCGGGAGGTTCCGTGTTTGCGTCGTAGGGCGTGCATCGGCATGTATGTATGGATGTATATAAGTATCCGCGTATGTATGGTATGTGTGAAACGAAAATTTATTGAAAGACATTATGAAATTACTTTTCAGCAAAATTATAAGGAAATTTTTTCCAGTTTCCCCATGATGACTTTGAAAGTGGCTTATGTATGTATTACAGTAAGTCTGAAGAGAAATAAAAAGCCGAAGTTAATCCTGAAATTAATAAGGTTGTTGGAGTGACTGAAGCTGCATAAGATGAAAATGAAAGCTGTTTGGTTAATGTAGTCGTTCCTATCCCTTCTGTTTTCACGTGGAATTTTTGCCTTTAAATTCTAAGACATTGACCAGTTCCTTACCTGTGCCAATTCCTGACTTTCGATTCTTAATTTCGCGGTAAAATGTTTGTCGTATCGTGTGACAGAATTGCTAACATTATTACAGCTCTCTCTCTCTCTCTCTCTCTCTCTCTCTCTCTCTCTCTCTCTCTCTCTCTTTCTCAGTTTAACTCTCTTTATTATTCAGTTTAACCTACTATCTTTCTCTCTTCTCCCTCTCTCTCTCTTATATTCAAGTTAACCCTCCTATCTCTCTCTCTCTCTCTCTCTCTCTCTCTCTCTCTCTCTCTCTCTCTCTCTCTCTCTATGTTTATTCTCTTATTCTTCGCCCTTCCCTTGTCTCTCCTTCCTATTTCTCCTTGAGGGGCGTGTAATCTGTTTACTCCTCCCTCTGAGAAACTCTCTCTCTCTCTCTCTCTCTCTCTCTCTCTCTCTCTCTCTCTCTCTCTCTCTCTCTCTCTCTTAATTTTTTCTCCTGCTTTTCTACACCTTGTCATCTCTAAAGGGAGTACCTTTCAGAACTTCATTTTATTAAGGTCATTCCCAAAATTGAACCCCATTTATTTTTCACCTCTTTTTTTTTCCTTCTTCTTCTCCTTTCCTCGTCTCCAATTTTGTTCACTCCCTTTTTTGCCATCTATCACCCATCCACCTCATCCACTTCCCCCTCGCTCTTCTTTCCCATTTTGTTCAATCCTTTTTTTCAACTATTTTTTTTTATCATCCATCACGCCTCGTTCTCTTCATAACCCCCCCCTTCTACCCTCACCCATACCATTCCATATCTCCTCTCCCCCAGCCATCCTCCTCATCCTTCTCTCTCTCTCTCTCTCTCTCTCTCTCTCTCTCTCTCTCTCTCTCTCTCTCTCTCTCACACATCCTACATCTTGCTGTTATTTAAGAGAGTCTTTCCGTTGTAATGAAGTTGATTTATTTATTTATTTTTGAAAGTAGGTGGTAGTCTCTTTATCCTAAAATTCATAAAATTAAACTCTCTCTCTCTCTCTCTCTCTCTCTCTCTCTCTCTCTCTCTCTCTCTCTCTCTCTCTCTCTCTCTCTGTAATACTCCATAAGCATCAAGAGTGATAATAAATGTGGATTATATGTATGTATGAATGTACGCACGTATGTATGTATGTGTGTATGTATGCATGTAAACGCCTAATTTTTGCGTATTAAATGTTGCGTAAGGAGATTTGAAATAGTAAGAATAATGGAAAAGTGTAGAAATGGCAAAATTGTAAGCGTTTGTTTCTGTCACTCAGATTTATCATATGCATTTTTTATATATTTTAGAAGTCTAGAATATTTAATATTTAGAGCATAATTTATTGAAATGATATTTTTTATGTCGTTCAAATTCGATTTAACCCTGTAGGGGGGTTAATGCCGTTCTTTTCAGCAACCTCTTTTATTCCTTTAATTGTACCTCCGTTCATATTTCCTTTCTCCCATCTTACTTTCCACCCTCTCCTAACAATTGATTCATAGTGCAACTGCGAGGTTTTCTTCCTGTCACGCCTTTCAAACCTTTTTACTATCCCCGTTTCAGCTCTGAATGACCTCATAGGTCCCAGCGCTTGGCCTATGGCCGAAATTCTATATTCTATTCTAAACTCAATTTAAGTTATGATAAAACTTTTTTTTTTGCGTCCTTAACTTGAGCATCGTAAATTTCGGCAAATATAACACGACTCTGTAACTTCTCAATTTGAAAATTATTTTGAAGTTTGACAATTTACAGTGTCATGTCCGGGGAGCAATGCAATTACCACTTCGTAATAGCGAATTAAAAGTTTAGGAAGAGAGAGAGAGAGAGAGAGA
>NC_089793.1:27815323-27850323 GCF_040412425.1 Macrobrachium rosenbergii | reverse complement strand
ATTCTCTTCATTGTTTTTGTTTATGGTTTTATCACTTTATATTATTATTATTATTATTATTATTATTATTATTATTATTATTATTATTAGATATAATATACTACACTGACTTCATTTATAATATGGTGTTTTAGGTAGCGACAGATTACTTTCGTAATTACTTTTCTGTCATAATTTTTCATTTTCTTCTCATGATGATGTATGTGATAAGACACATTCTAATTTTTCTGTCCAGTCCTTGAGGAATAATTATTATCCGCCCTATTGACGAACCCCTTCCCTTCTTTTAAGCAATGGACCCTGATATGAATTCGATTCGTCCTGCGAGCGCCGGCTGTAATTGTCTGGTATAAGGGCTAATGGCCGGTCATTAGATTAGCGAATTGGCTGATTAGGGCCATGTCTGCTTAGCCTACTTAATTGGCTGATCGGGATCTCCTCCTCCTGCTCTCACTCCTGCTCCTGCTCTTACTACCCCCTCTGCCTTATTCCTCTATTCCTTGTTATCATGCTGGTCTTATTTGCATTGCCATTTATCGTGTGCCTTATTGGCGGGGAATATGGCGGCAGCGTTGTGGACGCTTCCTGGCTGCCTCTTGTTGTCTCTGGGAGCATTAAAGCTGTCGTTATACCAGGGGAGGCATCTCGTGTTACTTCTGATTTGTGTATGTATGTATGTATGTATGTATGTATGTATGTATGTATGTATGTATATGTATGTATGTGTATATATATATATTATATATATATATGCATGTATATATGTATGTATGCATATATATATATGCATACATACATATATATATATTATATTATATATTATTATATGTATACATTTTACATATGTATATATGTTAAGTATATACATAAGGAAAATGTATAAAAAATATGTATGTGTACACACATATATATGTTTATATATGAATGTGTATACACACATACATATATATATATATGTGTATATATATATATATATATATATAGTTACAGTTACATCATGAAGGAAGATTAGATGCTAAGTACTTTGTCTTATTGACAAGAGATGGTCACAGCAACTTGGTAATAAGACGAAAGTACTTTAACATCTCATTGTTTCAATTTTGCCCGTGTCTGTTCGTGGCTGTAATTTTGCCTGATTTAAAATCATCATTATTTTTTTTATTTTCTTTATATTTAGATTTAAAATCAAACATTATATATACATATATTATATATATATTATATACCAGACATATATAATATATATATATATATATATATATATATATATATATATATATGATGGTTAAATATGCTTTTCTGTGTTATTAAATCCTGTACCTTTTTTTTATTCTACTTGTCAACAACGTGAATTTATGGCCTGGAGCACAATTTTTGCCTTTTTAAAAATCATCTTGTTTTGCCAGCACAAAAAAAATGTATGGGGTTACGTAACCAATGATTGATTTGGGCTTATTTGATGTTCGTCATTCACTTTAATCACAATCAGCATTTCGTCACTATTAAGTTTTCTTTTTTGGCTATTCTTCAGTTAATCCGTTGGGCCAATGCTAATTGGTTCAGAATCTGTGATTGTGAATGGAACTTATATCCAGATTCTGATCGTTCATATCCAGATTCTGACTCTTCTCTCTCTCTCTCTCTCTCTCTCTCTCTCTCTCTCTCTCATTTTACATTTGAGTTCTAGTCATTGAGTGTCCAACAGTCTCGCCTTATTGACAAATTTTATATTTTTCGGATTTTTTAATCGTTGATTTTTAAGCTCTTCTCTCTCTCTCTCTCTCTCTCTCTCTCTCTCTCCTAGCTTATTTAAGGTCTGATTATTGGGTGTTTTTCTCTGTTTTTACATTTAAACTCTGATCGTTGAGTGTTTAACACTTTCGCTTTGTTAGTGAAATTTAAATTTAGATTCTAATTGTTGATTGTTAATTGCCTTCTCTCTCTCTCTCTCTCTGATTTTACATTTAAGCTCTGATCATTGAGTGTCTAACACTTTCGCCTCGTTAATGAAATTTACGCTTAGATTCTAATGGATGAGTTTTAATTTGCCCTCTAGTTTTGGTATACTCGTCACTTAGTCCTTTGTGTTATTAACGATTTCCTCCTCATATTCTCAATCGTCAGGTAGATATTCAAAGGTAATTTTTCTGAAGCAACATTGATTATGCATTTGTGCATGTCGCTTTATGATTTAATTATTGTGTTCATTGGTAAACAAGTACTTTAATTCTTTTGTTAGTCATACGGTATCATTTTTTATTTCTTTTGTTAGTCATACGATATCTTTTTTTATTTATATGCATAAAAGTTAATGGAATGTAATGGATTTGTTTCCTTTTTTTTCTAGTAAATGGAGAATACGGATAATGTGCTTTTACTGTTTTGTAAATATTCTAAAAAATGAAAATTATTTATTCTATAAATGAATTAAAATAATGGATTTCTTTTTCTACGTTCGCAACTAATAATTGGACAAAGGAACTGTTGTGATGTTTCATTACTGAGAGATAAATGAAAAATAATTTATTAGTTTCCGATAGCGAGCTTATTTTAAAATCGCTGTTCGATGATAGCCAAATAGTCGTAGGAAGAATTGCAAAGGAGCTCCAGAAATCACGCATTTTCTCTGCGTTCCCTTACTCCTTCTATTTCCTCCGTAATTGTCGCGATGTTTTCCTTTCCAGAAGAGTGTCGTCAGTAGGGATGGGGAGGGGGATAGAGAGGCAGACGTGCGCGCGCGCATACAAGCATTAGCACATGGAGATACTGAACTGTCATTTCGAAAAAAAGGGAATAATATGGAAATGTCGTTTCGAAAGAAGGGAGTTATATTAAAATAAAATTTCTAAAGAAGGGAATTTTATTAAAATGTCATTTCGAAAGAAGGGAATATGTTAAAATGTCGTATATATTAATGTTGATAAGTCTTGCTGTTAAATGAAATATAATTGACTGAGAATATTTGTTAATTTCTCAACATTATCAATCATGTCAGCGTAACTTGGAAATTTGTGAGTGTGTGTGTGTATGTATGTTTGTGTGTTAGAGTGATATTCACTGAACGAGCGAACAAAATTTGATGAAACTTCTGAGATATATTTATTAGGTGACCTTTTTGGCATGATTGGCTTTGGGGAGACTTCCACTCTAAGGTTGAGGAATTGTTGCCATGGAAACCATCTCCAAAAAAATGCGTAACCTTGGTCGCTGTCTACTCCCTGCTGATTGTTCATCTTTTAATATTATTGGGATTATTGCACCTTCCTGCAGACTGAGTGTGCCTGTCCGTTATTGTTCTTTTTATTTTATTTATTTATTTATTTATTTACTTGTTTATTCATTATTATTATTATTATTATTATTATTATTATTATTATTATTATTATTATTATTCATTATTAATAATATAATAATACTTATTATTATTATTATTATTATTATTATTATTATTATTATTATTATTATTATTATTATTATTGTCCTCATCCGGAGGCTGAGTCTGCCTGTCCGGTATTAATTTTTATATATTATTATTATTATTA
Source organism: Macrobrachium rosenbergii (assembly GCF_040412425.1). Classification (NCBI taxonomy): domain Eukaryota; kingdom Metazoa; phylum Arthropoda; class Malacostraca; order Decapoda; family Palaemonidae; genus Macrobrachium; species Macrobrachium rosenbergii. The sequence goes on along the minus strand of NC_089793.1, from coordinate 27,846,781 downwards.
TTATTATTATTATTATTATTATTATTATTATTAGACTTTCGAACGCCTGAACGGTGCTACTCGTCAGTGTTTATATAATTGTGGATTATTATTATTTTTATTATTATTATCATCATCCATCGACGCGTTCATTTCGCCGAAACGCGCGCGCGCGGGCGCTTTCTCATGCCGTCGTCATTAGAGCGTCGTTGGTAATTTACACCGGCAGAAGTTGAAGCAGCCGCCCCGGTCGCTATTTGATTTGTGATCAACATCACAGATGAAAAATTCACGACAAAAGCAGCTATTTAAACGGCTTAATTGGAAACCGATGAATTCCGGAACGTACGAACGAAAGAAATTGAATTTAGAACAAAAAAAGGAGGAAAATATTTTTGCATTATTGAATATGACCTTTTCGCCATTTGTGGAGGGTGGGGGAGGGGGGAGGAAGGGGTGGTTTTGGTGGAAAATAATGAGGTGCTTGTAGCAGGCAAGGCGATCACCGCCACTCCGCTTTTGTTTTGCTTTGTGTTAACGCACAGGCTGCTTGCTGTGCTTGGTGGTAGTATAAACACAATTAATGGGCATTATTGCAAGCCCCCTCTTTTTTTTTTTAAATCACGCTACTTCCTCCCCCTTCCCCCCGTTTTTGTCTTTTAAATCACTATTTTATTTCTTTTATTTTTGTGAATGTTACCTTTCTGCCATAAGAGGTCTTGTTTGGAGGTTTTGGGCAAAAGGCTGGAAATATTCTTTTTTCGAGCGTTTCTGCATCGATATTTTGAGGTTTATGTCTTGTATTGGGAAAACCTGTATTGCTTTTTTTGGTTTGTTAATGGTTATTACCCTTATTATTCTATTAATTTATCTTTATTCATAAGTTTTGTAAACTTCCTTTGCAATTCTGTTTATCATTTTTGGAAGTTTCCTTTGCAATTCTGTTAATTACTTTTTGCAAACTTCTTTTGCAAGTTAGTGGTTTTTCAAACTTGTTCCATCTGAATGTTTGCCCACTTTGAATAATGATAATAATAATGTCTAGTTTAGTGAGTGGTATTTTAAATTTGTCCCATCTGAATAATAATAATAATAATAATAATAATAATAATAATAATAATAATAATAATAATAATGTTTTCAATTTACATTGCGATCCAATCATCACTCCCAACAAAATATCATTTGGTATTTATTTGCATTGAAAAATACGATGTGCCTCATCAGTAATAGCGGAAATGGGTATTATTCTCGTTACTATTACGTAGCGCTCCATAATGTTCTAATATTGTTACTACAACGACTTGTTGTGATAATAGTGATGGATGGGAAATAATTGTAAGGTAATTTTGTTCCATTTAATTTATCTCTTCTACCGACAGTTTTGGAAATCTTCAATTTTTGTGAACTATCGAAGAAATATTTATAACTCTCGCCAAAGGGAATAACTCCTGAAATTTTCTGACGACAAGAAGATTCGTGTGTCAAAATTCCAAATGATGAAATATCGAGGAGTAAGATACTCCTGAAATTTTGTCCGTGCGTTTGTTCGTCAGCGTGTTTGTCGAGCTTACCTTGTCATCACAGGAAAATACGAAATTTTGTCTCGGAGGTATTCTTTGTCGAGCCCACAGGAGTACAAATCACAATGAGCATCGGCTGATTATCGGGTCTGATTTTTCGGAAATGTGACATTGACTTAATATTTGACTTGCATGCTTCACTAATGATGCCCTTTGAAGGTGAGACCATTATTAATGCCAGTGACCTTTTTAGTGTGACCATGACTTAGTAATCGTGACCTTCTTGAGTGTTGACCATGACCTTCTTGCTGAAAATAACTTCCAGTCGAGGGTCATGTATATTTGACAAACGTATCTTGTCAGACAATTTCAGGAGTTATTGTCTTTGGCAAGAGTCATAGATATGTCTTGGACACTTCATCATTTGCACTGTTTGTCAAACGAGTCTTGTCATCTTGTCATCAGAAAATTACGTGAGTTATTACCTTTGGCAAGAGTTATACATGTTTTGGACATTTCATCATTTGCACTGTTTGTCAAACGAATCTTGTCATCTTGTCATCAGAAAATTACATGAGTTATTTCCTTTGGCAAGAGTTATAAATATGTCATGGACATTTCATCATTTGCACTGTTTGTCAACGATCTTGTCAGAAAATTACAGGAGTTATTTTCTGTGGCAAGATGTATAAATATTTTTTCGACATTTCATCACTGCAATGTTTGAAAAATGATTCTTGTCAAAAAATTACAGGAGTTATTTTCTGTGGTAATAATTATAAATATTTCTTGGACATTTCATCATTTGCAGTGTTTGACAAACGGATCTTGTCGTCAGAAAATTTCAGGAGTTATTTCCTTTGCCAAGAGTTATAAATGTCTTCGATATTTCATCATTTGCAATGTTTGACAAACATATCTTATTGTTAGGAAATTACATGAGTTATTTTCTTTGGCAAGAGTTATAAATATGTCTTCAACATTTCACCATCTGCAGTGTTCATAGAGAAGAGTTAGTCTTGGGCCGAGTGGTGACATATTCGGCTGCAACAATACGCTCAGAATACCTTTCCAAAGCATTTCTTTTCCTAATGAGTTGATGTCTCATCATATATTAATTTTTGTAATCTTCCGTCTTTCATCTGTACGTTCATTCATGTGGTGTTCATTGCTAAGTAGTTTTATTTTTATTTGTATCTTACTTTGTACTTCCTTTATTCGTGTATCGCTCAGCAAAAGTTTCCTGATTTTTTTCTCTCTCTCCTTTCTTTTACGTCTCCGGTTACTGCTCCCCACCCGCCACCCTCCCAAACAGCCATTTTTCTTCCCTCCCTTTTTTTCCTCGTAGGCGTTTTTCTCCCTTCCTACTTTTTCCTCAAGTTCGTTTTTCCTGAAACTGACTTCCACGCATCCTTACGTTTATTTTTTCGTCGTTTCATTTTTTCGATCTTTCACGTAAAGCCCCTGGTTTTATTATTTTTTTCCTCCCTCTTTAGGTCAGTTAAATTTTATTATTAATCATTAAAGGACTACCTCTCTCTCTCTCTCTCTCTCTCTCTCTCTCTCTCTCTCTAGGATTTGGTATTAGTTAATCATTAAAGGCCCTCTCTCTCTAGGAGATTATATAGTTTTGCCATTAATCTTTAAAATGACACCCCAACTAATAAGGATTAGGTTCTCTTTTCCTTCTTAACTCTCTCTGACCCCTAACTCTCTAATTTAGGTAAAATGATTATTAATCATAAATGAAACTTCTCTCAAAATGACCCCTCAACTCTCTCTCTCTCTCTCTCTCTCTCTCTCTCTCTCTCTCTCTCTCTGCCCGATTTCAGAACGTAGGATAATTTTTCATTTTACACTGAAAAGTCGAAAACATAAAGCCCTGTCCACGCTTTGCCGCCATGGCCAAAACAAAATGTTTAAGCTTCCCAGTTTCAGACGGTAAATTATTTGCTACATAAAATATTTGCACTTATGGCAAGGGCAACATTTGCACTTTCGGTACATGAGCTACGTTTACACTTTTTGTACATGAGCTACGTTTGCACTTATTGTATGGGCAGCGTTGAGCCACGTTATGGTGGTCACCGAACGTTTGAACTGGCTGGCGGAATAAACGGCATTTAAAGATGCCAGGTTCATCTACTGTACTCGAAAGAAAATGCGAAAGAACGTTTGGTTTTGTATGTTAGGGGACTGGTAAGTAATTAACTACCATAACATAACACTTAGGGTTTCCCATTACATAACACTTAGGGTATCCTGTGACATAACACCTAGGGTTTCGTATAACACGTGTGGTTTGTTAATTTGCGTTGTATGTGCTTCGCTTTGTGACAGAAATGGGGTGTTTCAGGGACATTGGAGACCTCAAAGCGATTAGGCGGCTAAATGATGAAATAATCATTTATTGGTTAATTTGTCTGTTATTTTAATTGGAAGGGCAATCAAATATATTTTTTTTTGTGAGGGATGTTATTTGTAGGAAGGTATCACAGAAGAATGTTGCCATTTAGTTAGAATTTTTTAATTGATGAATTAGGAAAGATAGTGACTTGTGATGAATTGTTATTTTGGGGAGAAATGTTACACAGAATTGCCATTTTAGAAATGGTAGGATGGGTCTCCCTCTTTCTCCCTTCTCTCCCTTCTCCCTTCTCCCTTCTCCCTTTCCCTCTCCCCTCCCCCTCCTCCATTTCAATGGCTTCAAGCTCTGATGAAATCTCAGCACAGATCTTAGAGCCCACTGCTTGCAAAAATGAGTCACAAAGAGAAAGAGCCCCAGTTGTTGCAAAAATGAGTCACAAGAGACCCGAGTCTCCGCCAGTGACCATCGTCATTGCGACGCCAGTTTATGTCAGTGAATATGAAGTATAAATAGAGTTACCTTTATCGCAACGCTTACGGACGGTTACAGCAGGTCAAAATCCTCCATAGAATTCCCCTTCTAATCATCCTACCCATCACCCGTCCTTGATGAACCTCTCCCATCACTCCATGACTCTCCCCCTCCTCCCCTCCCATCCCGTGCAAGTCTCTTTTGCATGATGCCATAGTCGCCGAGATGATGAGGTAATTATTCACGGTAATGAATGCATTATTACCCCCTTCCCCTAGAATACCCGGTCCCTCTCTGTGTTTTGGGAGGGGGGGGGGTGTTTGGATGGGATATGGGAATTCTCTTCTTCCCCTTCCCATCAACTCCAACCGCCTCCACGTAATCTATCCCTTCTGCTCTATCTATCAAGTCTATCGCCATCCTACGTAAGGTAGTTTGAGTGAAAGTGGAATGGTGGGGGGGAGGAAGAATCTTGGCAGTGTGTTTTTCCATCTTGTTTTGTTTTATTTTAACAATTTAACATCCGTTAGGGTTTTTAATTTGATGCCTATTTGTGACTTGTGAATGTGTATGAATCTGTGTATCATAAGGTCCACACACATGTATATAGTTATATATGTACATAATTATGTATGTTTGTATGTGTGGCGTCAGAATTTCTTCATTTGGGTTTTAGGCTTTGTAGAGACAACGTATTTCAGAGAGTCCAAGAAATCGATAAAGTTAAAGAGGTCATTGGGCTTCTCTCTCTCTCTCTCTCTCTCTCTCTCTCTCTTCTCTCTTCTTCTCTCTCTCTCTTTATATATATATATATATATATATATATATATATATATATATATATAAATATATTTATATATGTATATATATATATATATATGTATATAAATATATTTATATATATATATAATGATTGTGTGTCTTGATTTATAACAAATATATATATATATTCAAAGATTATATAATAATATATTAAGTATATATAAATAGATTGTTGTGTCTTGATTTGTAAAATCTCTCTACTTTGTGCATTCAAAGATTGAAGAAATCGAGAGGTTAAAAGGCCATCTCTCTCTCTCTCTCTCTCTCTCTCTCTCTCTCTCTCTCTCTCTCTCTCATATATATATATATGTGTGTGTGTGTGTGTGTGTGTGTGTTTATGTATGTAAAATGTGCACGCACGTTGTTTTATATGAATATTTCGTGTACGCAAGAATATTCGAACCGACCACTGCTGGCCTCTCCAACTCCCAGTATCTCATTTGAAAGAGAACCGTCCCACATCGTATCTCCTATTTGGCGGACGTCGACCTGAAAAGGGGCCTTTTGCCTAGGGAGCAGACAGTTATATTACTCTTCATAGACCATAAAATGAAACCCAAAGTGACTCCTTGTCCGTGCTGTCTGGAGGAATGCCTCCGGCTTATTGGTTTGCAATGGCTCCACGGGACGTGGTGATGCCTGTCTCGTTTGTGTCTCGCTTGCTCTGCCTCATGTGCATTTGTTTACGGCTAGTTTTTCCTCGCATAAATACGGCTAGGCTTTTCGCGCATTTGTTTCAGAAGATTTTTCTCGCATTTATTTACGGCTAGTTTTTCTAGTGCATTTGTTTATGGCTAGTTTTTTCTCGTGCATTTGTTTACGGCTAGTTTTTCCTATTGCATTTTTTAAATGGCTAGTTTTTCCTCGTGCATTTGTTTACAGATAGTTTTTCTTATTGCATTTTTTACAGCTACGTCTTCCTTGTGCATTTGTTTACGGCTAGCTTTTCCTCGTGTGCATTTGTCCTCGGCTTGTTTTTCCTCATGCATTTGTTGACGGCTAGCTTTTCCTCATGTGCATTTGTTTATGGCTAGCTTTTCCTCATGTGCTTTTGTTTATAATAGCTTCCTCACAGCATTTGTTTACGGCTAGTTTTTCTTCATGTGCATTTTTATGGCTAGTTTTTCCTTGTGCATTTGTTTATAGCTAGTTTTTCCTCGTGCGTTTGAGTACGGCAATTTTTCCTCGTGTATTTGTTTACGACTAGCTCACCCTCATGTGCAGTTGTTTATTAGCAGTTTTTCCCTCGTGTATGTGTTTTATTGGGCAGGTTTCCTTCCTCTGTACGAGTTAATGGTCAGCTTTTTCCTCTTGTGCATTTGTTTATTGCTAACTTTTCCTAGTGTGCATTTGTTTATGGCTAGTTTTCCTCGTGCGTTTATTTACAGCTAGTTTTTCCTCGTGCATTTATTTACGGCTACTTTTTCCTCTTGCATTTGTGTACGGCGGTTTTTCCTCGTGCCTCTTCTTTTTCAGCTTTTTCCTCATGTGCACTGTTTACAGCTAGTCTTCTCTCGTACCGGGTTTATGGCTACTTTTCCTCTTGAGCATTTGTTTACGGCTTGCTTTTCCTTTGTTTATGGCTAGTTTTTCCTCTTGCTCATTTGTTTACGGTTAGCTTTTCCTCTAGTGCACTTCTTTACGTCTAGCTTTTCCTCTTGTGCATTTGTTTACGGCTAGCTTTTCCTCTTGTGCATTTGTTTATGGCTAGCTTTTCCTCTTGTGCACTTCCTTACGGCTAGCTTTTCCTCTTGGCCATTTGTATACGTTAGCTTTTCTTTGTCCATTTGTTTACGTGGGTGTTTTCCTCCTGTGCCTTCTTTCTCGGCCAGTTTTTCCTCTTGCGCATTTGTTTACGTCTAGCTTTTCCTCTTGTGCACTTCTCTATAGCTAGCTTTTCCTCTTGAGCATTTGTTTACAGCTAGCTTTTCCTCGTGTGCATTTGTTTACGGCTAGCTTTTCCTCTTGTGCACTTTATATTAGCTTTTTCCTGACCATTTGTTTATGGCTGGTTTTTTCTCGTACTTCATGACTAGCCTTTCCTCTTGAGCATTTGTTTATATAACTTACTGTAGCATTGTTTTAATGGCTAGCTTTCTTCGCATTTGTTTACGGCTAGCATTTCCTCTTGTGCATTTGTTTACAGCTAGCTTTTCCTCTTGTGCATTTGTTTATGGCTAGTTTTTCCTCGTGTGTATTTGTTTACTTCTAGCTTTTCCTCGTGTACATTTGTTTACGGCTATTTTTTCTCTTGTGCATTTGTTTATGGCTAGTTTCTCCTCGTGCATTTGTTTACGGCTAGTTTTTCCTCGTGTGCATTTGTGTACGGCTAGCTTTTCTCATGTGCATTTGTTTATGGCTAGCTTTTCCTCTTGAGCATTTCTTTACGATTAGAAGAAAAGGGGGGTTGTAATGTATTTGTTTAGGGTTTTAAAATAGAAAAAAATTTATAAGCTCCACGTTTTCTTTCGATTTATGCCAAGATGTTGTCCACTTTTAAAGATCACAAATCCACAAGTTAAGGGAACTTACGAAAGAATTTTGCGGAAAGTATATAATTGGAGCTTTTATGGATAGTATAGGCAGTCTACTGGCTTTCTAGACTTTTATTATTATTATTATTATTATTATTATTATTATTATTATTATTACAGGGTCTTATTAAAGTTATTATTATTTAATAGCGAGTAGACCCTCTTTTTTCAGGTCTTATTCAGTGATAGCTGTATTATGGCGAATTTATCTTATATAGTGGCTCTTTCTATCTTCCTTTGACGGCTTTTCAGAAACACCGCCTGGATCCAGACGGAACGATTTCTGATTGGATATTTCAATAAAAGACTTCCCATATTCCGCAATACTATCCTTTTCAACATGAATATCGGCCAGTTGCTGACTAACATCGCTGAGCCTTTAAAAAGGAATCATAAGGAAGATAGTAGTACATCATATAAGATAAATTCGCATAATACAGATATATTATTACATACACATAATATTATTATTATTTATTACATGATATTATTATTATTGTTGGTTATTATTATTATTATTATTATTCATGCACCACTTCCAGTTACATCAATTTCTCAGTCCTATTGCCACTCAGCGGATTTGTTTGAATTGAGTTAAAAATGGAACAAGTCGAGTTGAAGAAGGGATGTTATGTGGAAAGAGACTTATCGATGGCCGAAAATGATAGTACATTAGTCTAGGCATCAACACAGTACGTAACGTCCCATTAGGCGGCAACCCAGTCCCATTTAATCATCCACTTAGCACATAGATGAGCTATATACATAGCAAAAGAGGAAACAAGGAGTGGGAAGATAACAACACAAATAGCAAATAAACAACTACAAACACTAACAAATATATGTCAAAAAACATAGCAACGGAACTTGGCATATGAAAGTAGGATTTTGCATCATGTCTGAAATTCAAGAGCATCAAAGTTTATAACGCTTCAGAAGACCCTTTCATAGCCTTGTAGTGAGGGGGAATAAAAAAAAAGACATCTGTTACTGGATAACTCTCTGAGCAAGAGCCCGTGCTGGCATAACGCCACCTCGGTCAAAAATAGAAACAAAGACAAGGCCAGCGTGACATTGTGGTACCTCGACAGAAATGTTTATTTTTCGATTTTTTTTTCTGTCTCCGCAGAATCCCTTTATTCGTGCACACCCTCTTTTTGTTTTTATTTTTTTTTTTTTTATTTCACCTAAGGTAAATTTGACTCAAAGTGAAAAGAAAATATCGGTATGCGTTTGGTCAGTGGAATGCGGTGTATTCAACCATGCAGTGTTTCTCAGTTGAGTCCAGGGCTTTGTTTATTGACTGCCCCTTCCCCCCCCTACCCTCCCTCCTCCCCCTCACCGGTTTTTTAGGTGGGGGGGTTTGTTACTTTTCACCGTTGTTGGGAGAGGAATTTTTAAGGACAATTTTTAAGGTCAATTTTTAACTTCGTTTTTCTCTTATTTCTAACGGTGCGATATCTTGCTACCTCCAGATTTTTCTTATTTCTCTTGGTGTTGTGTAGCCAGAATTGAATAATTTATAAGTAATCAATTAAATTTTATGATGTTTTATTGTATTCATATGAAAATTACTCGAAATTAATGCATTAAAATGCAGTCATTCCTATTGTATTAAGAACCGTGCCGTTTTTTCTATTCCAATAAATTGTGTTTTATACATTTTATTAAAACGCAGGTGTTTGTCGTGTATCCCTTGAATTTGCACATTTATTTGTATTCTACTGGATTACAGGGAATTCGAGAACTTTCAGTGCTTTTGTAATGTCATAGTACTTAGAGTTAAACTTTATATTTAAGCGTACTGTCATTTCATGAATACGGAATTGGTATGACTTGTAGGCAGATTTTACGTAAATCTAGAGTATGATAAGTGTGTGCGTTATTTACTTGCCGTAGTAAATAATTATTGCTTGGTAATGATAAAAAAGTAGGTTTTTTGCCATCTTTATTTGATAACTAGCGCAAAGAGAGAGAGAGAGAGAGAGAGAGAGAGAGAGAGAGAGAAGATACCTGTTCACCACCTACGGAGGAGGAATAGTAATGCCGAATTTCAATGGGAAGAAAACAAGAGTTTCATGTAGTGAATGCACAAGAGGATTGGCACTGGTGTTTTTTAATGATTATCTGAAAACGGAGTTTGTAATACGAATGAAAAGAAAACTGGGAAGACATAAATATCCATCCTTGTAGAATCTCACGCAAGGACTTGTATAATATATATATATATATATATATATATATATATATATATATATATATATATATATATATACATATACATATACTGTATATACACATATATATATATATATATATATAGTAAGAGGGTATATACTACATGTCCAGTGATAATTAGAAAGGGAAATTGTTGATGAATTTGTTATTTGATTATTGCTTTTTTAACTGCCAAAACGTTTAGGCAGGTGTGTTTCTCATACGCACAAACATGGTAGTATGTATGTTTCATACCACACACATATATATATATATATACATAGATAAAATGTAGATATGTACTGCAAGTGTTTTTTGCACACATGTATATGCATCTTTAAACATGTGTTCTGTAGCATTCTCCATCTGTTTGTAGCTGGAAAATGTATTATTATTGTTTAGTATACATTAAATACATGCATATCCTCAGCGATAAAATCGGTTCAGAGAAAGTCTCCTTGACACATGCCTGTAATAAGACACTGACTTGAATTATTTTATTGTGATAGATCTCTGGCGTATTCTCATTTTTGACTCGATGTAAGGTTTGAAAAACTTTCAGCACATCCGCCTTCCTACGGCTTCATTTTCCTCTTGGTTTTACCATTAATTCCGCTTTTTTTATTTTCCTCCTGTATTTCTGTAAAGGTTCTCTCTTTTTTGTTTTCCTCTTGTTATTCTGTAAAGGGTCTCTTTTTTTTCCTCCTGTTTTTTGGAAAGGTTCTCTTTTTTTGTTTTCCTCCTGTTTTTCTGTAGAAGGTTCTCATTTTTTTGTTTTCCTCTTGTTATTCTGTAAAGGTTCTTTTTATTTGTTTTCCTCTTGTTTTTCTGTAGAAGGTTCTCCTTTTTTTTCCTCACATTTTTCTGCAATGGCTCTCTTTTTTTCCTCCTGTTATTCTGTAAAGTTCTTTCTTCTTTTTGTTTTCTTCCTGTTATTCTGTTAACGTTCTCTTTTTTTCCTCCTGTTATTCTGTAAAGTTCTCTTTTTTTTATTTTCCTCCTGTTTTTCTGTAAACGTTTTCATTTTGTATTTTCCTCCTGTTTTTCTGTAAACGTTTTCATTTTGTATTTTCCTCCTGTTTTTCTGTTAATGTTCTCTCTTTTTTATTTTCCTCCTGTTTTTTTTGTAAAGGTTCTCTTTTGTATTTCCCTTCTGTTTTTCTGTAAAGGTTCTCTTTTTTTATTTTCCTCCTGTTTTTCTGTAAAGGCTCTGTTTCTTTTATTTTCCTCCTGTTGTTCTGTAAAGGTTCTCTTTTTTATTATCTGTAAAGGTTCTCTCTTTTATTTTCATCCTGTTTTTCTGTAAAGGTTCTATTTATCTTATTTTCTCTAAAGGTTCTCTCTTTTATTTTCCTCCTGTTTTTCTATCAAGGTTCTCTTTGTTTTTGTTTTCCTAAGGTTCTCTTTTTTTTTTCCTCTTGTTATACTGTAAAGTTTCTCTTCTTCTTTTTTTATTTAGACAACACGATCCATTTTACTAGGTTCACGCCCTCTCATGGTGCGGGACAATACAATTTCTGGGCCATTTGCAAATCTGAGACGTTTCCCTTTAAACTAACAGTTTAAGCTGACAGGCCATATTACCATAAATTACCATACATCACCACCGCTGCCACCACAGCTCTGGCCGGACGTTGAGTACGCTCTCTCTCTCTCTCTCTCTCTCTCTCTCTCTCTCTCTCTCTCTCTCTCTCTCTCTCTCTGTGCATTGTTTCCTTTTCAAATTTTGTTGATATTTCTAACAAGGTTGTGCTTTCGCCAACAGGTCGTATCTCTCTCTCTCTCTCTCTCTCTCTCTCTCTCTCTCTCTCTCTCTCTCTCTCTCTCTCTCAGCTGCTCTCTCCTCTCTTTTTCTTTTTCAGTTTGTAGATGCATTCTAACAAGGTAGTGTTTTCTCTCTCAAGCCATACCACTGACTCTCTCTCTCTCTCTCTCTCTCTTGCTCTCTCTCTCTCTCTCTCTCTCTCTCTGCCCTCTTGCTCTCCGTTCTGGTGATGATGATGCAATATGAAATATCCTGAATTACTTGCGCATGTTTTGCAGAAAGCATCCTGCAATAAACCACCAGCATTTTCAGTATTTCGCTCTTGAATATTTTCATCACATAATCATGCATTGCTCGTAATATGATGAGCGATATATGATTATATGATGAAAAAAAATCGTGTTCTTCAGCGGGAGAAATATCTTTGTGTAAAGTCGCTATAATATTTTGCAGCTAAGTGTAATATTTTTTTAACCATATGGAGGTGTTATCCAGAAAGGTACAGTCGGTCTGTTTCCCAGCTTTGTTGACTCCATAGGGGGTTAGTGCCGTCAGTGCACCTCACGCGGTGCACTGTAGGCATTACTTAAGGTTCTTTGCAGCGTGCCTTCGGGCCCTAGCAGCAACCCCTTTCATTCCTCTTACTGTACCTCCATTCATATTCTCCTTCTTCCATCTTGCTGTTCACCCTCTCCTAACAATTGTTTCATAGTGCAGTTGTGAGGCTGTGAGGTTTTCCTGTTGTTACACCTTCAAAGCCTTCTTACTCTCAGTTTCCCTTTCAACGCTGAAATGCCCTCATAGGTCCCAGCGCTAGGCTTCTGGCCTTACTTCTCTATTCCATTCCATTCAGCTTTGTTGATGGTGGGCAGTTGGCCAAATCGATCTACCTACCTAGCAAACATGAGCCCAGGGTTACATTACACAGCCACGGCTCCCTTCTGTGTTTGTATGTGTGTGTACATGTGTAATGCATGTATGTATGTACTTATGTATGTATGTTATACGACCAAAATATAAACTAGTTCTCTCGCCCTCGCGATTTTAATATTTGTACGATGTTGTGTTGACGTATCAAGAGGGAAAAAAATAAAAAAAAAATATATCCTGAATGTAAGGGGCGCCTTGATTATGAATAGGGAGCAGATGCTGATCACCCTTCGTATCCTTCTCCCCCTACCTCCACCTCCACCCGCTTCCATACCCGTTCCTTGGACCCCCTGTCCTAGGAAAGAAACTAATAACAACGCATATTCCGTCAGGTGTAACATTCGTGTTCAATGGAGAGGAAAAGACCGTCCCTGCTCTCTCCCCCAGAGTCTTCTTCACCTTGCGTACCTCTTCCTCTCCCTCTCCCTCTCACCCCCTCTCCCTCTCACACCCCTCTCCCTCTCACCCCCTCCTCCACCCCCTCTCACACCTCTCCCTCTCACCTCCCTCTTCTCTCATCCCAGACCTTGATCTCTCCCTCCTTCCTCCTCCCTCCTCCTCCTCCTCCTCCTCCTCCTCCTCCTCCTCCTCCTCACTTCTCACTATCACTCCGAGATTAAATTCTCCAGATGTCTTTGGCCTGGAGAGGTTGTCTTTCATTGCGCCGTAAGTTTTGTAGGACTGGAATCATGCCCCCGAATGGCACGATTTTAAATGAAGGACAGGAAGCTACGAGTCTTCCCTCAGCCGCACGAGGAGTGCCAGGTGTCTATTTCAGGCACAATTAGAATACAATCTTTTTTTTTCTTTAAACCTATGATAGGCTGAAATAAGTGTATCAGTCAGTTTTAGATCGTCACTTCAGTTTCGTTTTTGTATGGAGTACCACCTAGCCTTTGTCAGTCAATGCTTCGTTTTTACAGACGGATAGATTCGTGCCTTGTTTGTCATGGGATTAAATGGCATTGTTTTAGGTTTTTATGGGATGCACGTTTGAAAGTAAAACTTTTCTGGCATTCTTATGTCTACTTGCGTATATCTATAATATAGATAGATAGATAGATAGATAGATAGATATTATAGGTATGTGTATGCCTATAAGTAATGAATAAATAGGTGTTTTGTATGAGAGGAGAGAGAGAAAGAGAGTGTATATATATATATATATATATATATATATATATATATATATATATCATACATGTACATATGTATTATATAAAATACATCGTTGATAGATTCTACTGAGATCAACCTCTTTAAATTAAATGACTAACAGGTGAAAATTTGATTTAGTTTACACACACACGTGCATTCATCTGTACATATGTATATATAAATCAAATCCATCATACAGTATATATTATGTATATATATATATATATATATATATATATATATATATATATATATATATATATATATATATATATGTATTATATATATATATATATATATATATATATATATATATATATATATATATATATATTTACAGTTGCTCATTTATTGAGTATATGAACACCCTCATCTGTCAAAGCCCAAAAAATGCACTGACTTCAGAACGGGGGGAGGAGGAAACAGTAGAATATAATCGCCAACTAAATACAATTGGACGTCATTGTATTGCAATGATTGCTATCAAACAAGCTTAACTGAGTGTGTTTCAATAACCGTAAGGGAGGGGGAGGAGGAGGGAAGGGAGGGAGGGAGAGACTCGAGACTCGCAGAAATATATAAAGTTGTCCGCCAAGAAATAAATTGCAGTCAGACGCTTCCCTTTTGCATAAAATATACCGACGGCGGCCACCTGCGAATTTCTTTCGGTAAATTTCCTCTCTGGGGGGATAAGTATTTCGTTTCGCAGCCTCTCGCTTGCTGGGCGCTGTCGTTTCATTGTTCCAATTATTAAATTACTGCGACGTTGATTTTAGTCGTTTTGTCGTCGAATGGTGAAAAGCGGCGGCGCTCTGCTAAACATTAATAATATTATTAATTATTATGTTGAAGTTAGTCGATGGCTTTAGCTGGCGTTTGTCGGTTGGAATCGGGTCCCCTGTTGATGTTCATGCCTTTATTGTTTGGCAGTTTCTCCTGCAATAATATTCAAGCAGTGTAGTGATGTAATTTATATTATATATATATATATATATATATATATATATATATATATATATATATATATATATATATATATATATATATAAAATATATATATATATATATACAGTGTATATATATATATATATATATATATAAATATATATATAATATATATATACTGTATGTATATATTCAGTGTGTGTATATATATATATATATATATATATATATATATATATATATATATATATATATATATATATCTGTTTCATTTAAATTTAAAATAAATTCTTTCTTGCATTATATTATTTATATAATATATATATATATATATATATATATATATATATATATACATACATATAATGATGAAGAAGAGAGAGAGAGAGAGAAGACAGAGAGAGAGAGAGAGACAGAGAGAGAGAGAGAGAGAGAGAGAGAGAGAGAATGTAGCTTATTTGGAGCAGATACTTACTATCATTCTGTCTAAACTTGTTTTCTATTGGAAGATTTCACTGAACTCATGAATTTCCCATAGGCAACCAAGCAAAAATCAGTAACACAACCGGTAAATAATAACTAATAATAATAATAATAATGCAATATTTGGTCTTGTCACATACGTACAGTGCACATAGGTTTTATGAACAAATTTCACTCTTAGATGAATGACATTCAGTATTCCTGATGAACTGCGCATCTTTCATTTGAGAATGTGAATGCGCATTCACTTTACAAGACTTACTTTACAAGAATTCGGTAGGGAAGTTTCAGACGACCAGCCGAAACTTGAACGGTTTATAGGTTTATGCGAGACCTCAGTTAATCCCTAGCAGTTCCTCTCTCAAGTCGACCACTGACGATAACTCTGTCCTCCGCTGTCGCCTCCGCCCTCCGCCCCTCTGCTCTCCGCTCCTCTCCTTCCTCCTTCCTCCCCTCTCCTCCATCATCCCAACATTGTCTTGCTGTTTGCACCTCTCTTGTGACTGACATTAAACTTAGGGTAACAAGTCTCTTTTGAGCATTGCTGCTTGGGAGGAGAGAGAGAGAGAGAGAGAGAGAGAGAGAGAAGAGAGAGAATATCCAAGCATTATGTATTCTTCATTAAGGTGAAGGGTGGTGTTCTTTTTGATATGTTCGGGAAAGGTCCAAGGAAATAATGTAAATCCTTTTTCTTTTCTCACTGGTGAATCTCCTAAGCTGTCTTGCCACAAGGTCTGAGTTGATTGATATTAAGAAAGGTCTTTTTTAGAATAATCTCTCTCTCTCTCTCTCTCTCTCTCTCTCTCTCTCTCTCTCTCTCTCTCTCTCTCTCTCTCTCAGCGGTAGTAGTTTTAGTATATTTGTAAGTTTAATTCTTGTAGACTACGATAAAGATATCTTTTATTAAAAAATCGACAAAAACTTAAATTATTTTTAGAATTCCAAATAATAAGCCGCAAATACTGTAGTCCATTGATACAGAAGTCACTATACTATGGTGATAACTTACACGAAGTGGAAAGTATACAGTATATACAATAAAGTCTCCTACTTTGGCCCGTATTCGAACCTGTATCATTTTGGATGTAAGTTATTCTCCTAAGGTATGGTGAATTCGATATCATATATCTGTTGTATATTTGCCTTGATATTAGAGTGATAATGCTTCTAGTTTTCTGTAAAAGAAAACTATTGAGATGCTGTTTGTCTGTCCGTCCGCACTTTTTCTGTCCGCCCTCACATCTTAAATATTACTGAGGCTAGGGGGCTGCAAATTGGTATGTTGATCATCCACCTTCCAATAATGAACCATACCAAATTGCAGCCATCTAGCCTCGGTAGTTTTTATTTTATATAAGGTTAAAGTTAGCTATGATCGTGCTATAGGTGCCAACAACACAGGCCACCACCGGACCGTGGCTGAAAGTTTCATTGGCCGCGGCTGAGAGTTTCATGGGCCGTGGCTGAGAGTTTCTTACAGTATTGTACGTTGTACAGAAAATTCGATTGCGCCGAAGAAACTTCGGTGCATTTTTTACTTGTTTATCATATGCCTTGATATGATGATAATATGATTATTATATGATGGGTTGATATTTAGATGTGTAACACTGGATTAAACATCAAGTGTGCATATGTTCGATGGAGTTCGACCGAAAAGTGACTCCAGGCTTATGACCCTCCAGGTATCGACTGAATGAAAGAGGTGTGTGGCGTGTTTTGAATGACCCTTGACCCATGAAAAAAGAAAAAAAACAAAAGACCAAGCTCTTGATTCCCTTTGTGTTTCTACAATCAGTCAATCTTTTCCAGTGCCTCCTTGACTCCCCCCCCCTCCCCCCAAGACGAGGAAGAGGAATCCGAAAGGTTAGACAGACTGAAATTGGTTTTGTTCAAAATTTTCATCATTGTTTCGAGACTGCCATGAACTCCGCACACCTACAGTCAGTTAGTTGCTCGCTTGCGACGGCGGGGGAGGCGGGGGGAAGTCTTTGTTATTGAAAGAATTGGCATTTTATTATTAGCAATACCCCCTTTCCACCGCCTGGGTTGACATATGAACCGCCTCTTTCTCGTAAGAACGCCTTCTTTATTCGTCCCTTTTAGAGAGAGAAAGGTAGAGGGAAAACATATGAGTGAATTTATTTTTTAGATAAATTTTTTCTTCCATTGTGTATTTGTTCGTCTTTATTTACAGCAGTCATGGGTTGGGGGGTGTGTTTAGGTCAGGGTTGGGGAGGAGAGGGGGAAGGGGGGTCTGAACAGGACGGGGAGGACGTTCCCTTGATAAAACCTCCATCTGGGGGAATCAGGTTTGTGTGTCCCATGATATATGAACTCTCCTGGCCCACCCCCTCCCCCTCCCCTCCCCACCTTTCAACTCTTCCCCCGCCTCCAACATTCAAAGGAAATTGCCACCTTTCAGTAGCCATTGCTCGCTCGTATAAATGATCATGGGACCCCCATTTTGGTAACAGCCAAGTTAGCTACGCTCCATTTCTGCTGTATGATCCATGACTCAGTCCTTCTCCCTCCCACCCTCCTCTCTCTCTCTCTCTCTCTCTCTCTCTCTCTCTCTCTCTCTCTCTCTCTCTCTCTCTCTCTTCTTTATCCCTAAATTTCTCTCCCTCTGTCTCTGTCTCTTCCTCTCTCTCTCACTCCCTTTCTCTTTTCTCTAATTTTACCCGCAAATCTCTCTCTCTCTTGCCACCTTCCTTACCCCTAAATCTCTCTCTCTCTCTCTCTCTCTCTCTCTCTCTCTCTCTCTCTCTCTCTCTCTCTCTCTCTCTCTCTCTGGCCCCCTCCCCGTATCATAACTCCTCCAGCTCTCACTGCCCCCCACACGGACTGATATTTTTGAGGGATAGATATCCTAAAGGAATGAGAGATGGAGCAGAAGGAAAGTGTTGGAGTCGGGGGAACGAAACGGGCCATTGTTGGAGCTGGGAAGATTTTTCGGAAATGGGGGGAGGATAGGGGTTGGGGTAGGGAAAAGCGGGTGGGTGGGTGTCTTCATTTCGGGGGAAGTGTTTCGATATGATTCACTGTCCTATTCATTATGTGGAAAAGGCGTGTCAGAACGACTCCCAAGTCTTTTGCTGAAAGCCTTCCTTCCTTCCTCCTCTCTCCCTTCCCCCTTCCCCCTCCCCCCTCCCCTTCCCCTCCTCAGAAGCTGCTGCTGTCGCTGGTGCTGGTGGTGATGGCGACGGTGGCGTTGGCGTCCTCCTCGTTGCCAGATCATCTCTCAGGAGGGCGACGACACGTGAAAACGGTCCCTGCGGCGTCTGTCACGAAGGATCAGAATCGGCCGGATGACTCCAGCGGGAAGTGTTTTGTGATTCATACCTTCAGTTCCGTTTTTCCCGATCATCAAGCAGCGAGGCGTCCTGCCGTGACGGCTAGGAGGACGACGTCACGTCGTTCTCGAGTCCTTCAACGAAGGCTGAAGTGAAGGCAGCAGCAGAAGCTGAAGCAGATGCAGGAGAAGGACGAGGAGTAGGAGAAGGACAAGCGGCTGACACCAGGAGCAGGGTTGGGAGAATGGAGGGTATCCGTTAAACTCTTTTCATGTAACCTTTCAGATTTCGTTCTTCTTCTTCTTGTCGCCTTTTGTGGGATAAAAAAAAGTAAAAAAAAAAGAGGGGGGGAGGAATGAAGTTGAAGGCGGAAGATATGAGAGCGAACGGACGGGGCTGATATTTGATGTTGACTCTAATGACGTATAAGGAGATATTTATTGTCATCGGATGGCTGTAGTTTGCTCGGGAGAAAAAATTCTTTTTTTTTTATCTCTCTCTCTCTCTCTCTCTCTCTCTCTCTCTCTCTCTCTCTCTCTCTCTCTCTCTCTCTCTCTCTGATAAGAAAGTAGTCTGGGTGATTCAAGTTTTAAAGTATTTGCTGTATGAACAAATGCATTCTTTTGTATAAGGAGATATTTATTTTCATCGAACGGCTGTAGTTTGCTCGAGAGAGGAAATTCTTTTTTTTTTTATCTCTCTCTCTCTCTCTCTCTCTCTCTCTCTCTCTCTCTCTCTCTCTCTCTCTCATAAGAAAGTAGTGTGGGCGATTCAGTTTTAAAATATTTTCTGTACGAACATAGACATTCTTTTGCATTTTACGAAGAAGTTCAGAAATATGTGGCTTTTTTTATTTTTATTAAGAATTTTTCTTTTGTTTGAGAAAAATGCTTAAAATATATTCTTACTTTTTGTGCTAATACGAAATTTGATTTTATATCGTAATATGTACGTTTTATTTTTCCCGTCCCAAGTAAGAGAGAGAGAGAGAGAGAGAGAGAGAGAGAGAGAGAGAGACAAAAATAGAATTTTAGGACTACCTTAATCAAATTTTATTGAAATACGCCGGTATGTGTCTTGGATATCTGCTCACAATAAAGTTGACTAATGAACTGCGAGTGGCCTATAAAAATAACGATTGGTCCCTCCTCACACCCCATCATCTAACCCCCACACATACACAATACAAAATAAGTAATTGGTCACATAAGCATCGTACCACAAAAATGAGAAAGGTGTCGTAGCAAGAAAGTGATTATATCAGTGTGTAAGTTTACGGAGCAAAAAAATTAGAAAATAACGTCAAATTAAATGGTAGTTTCTCATAAGTAGTATGAGCAACAATTGGAAAAACGTTAATATTTCAGGTAGGCCAGTTGAACGCCTCGTAGGCAAGAGTACCTTTCGTGGAAATTTCCTTGTGAAGGTCTTTTTTTTTATTAAGAAAATTGTAATTACTTTTTTATTTATCGAAAGGTGACGCACCCCTAGAGAAATATATTTGAACTCTTGATTACGTAGTAATATGTCTCATTACGTAGTAATATTTCTCATAAACAGCTCTGGTATGCAGTCACCTCATAAGCAGTTTAATCTCGTTTTTATGTAATGAAAACAAACTGCCTTTTACAGTGATTATTAGTAATACTACTTAGTAAACATTTTTACTGAAAATAATCCTGTATTGTTAATGGTATTAGCATAGAGTAATGATACGTTGAGTAAGCGAATTATACAAGTAATCAGCTGTGTTGCTGGAGGCTGTAGCAAAACACTGAAGCGATTTTGTAGAATTGAAGTATTCTGCTCTTGATAACAATTATGTTAATCACTGGCATTGATGCATTGTGGAACCGTTTAATTGGAAAAGGACACTCGTGGAAAAAGATTCACTATTGTTTGTGCTTTGTTGAGAGAGAGAGAGAGAGAGAGAGAGAGAGAGAGAGAGAGAAACACTTCTCTATTTTGATGTTTTATCGTGTGCATTATTATTTTCGTACAATAAGCACGGCATACCTCGTTATGCTTTTTCCGTCTTTATGGTAATGACTAGAAAAATTAAATTTGAAACGGAAATAGAGAATCTGCAATTCCTTGCAGTGTTTTCGACTTATCAGTAACCATTTTTATGTAAATTATGATTCATTTTGTAAATCATATTTTTTTTAATGGTGCTGTTGACAGTCAGAAATTCGCATGAATAATCTGGGGATGCGCAAATGTTGTTTGTGTGTGAGTATGCGTGTATGAGTGTGTATGTGTATGCTTGTATAAGTGTGTGTGTGCTCGTGTGTACGTGTGTGTGCGTATGTTCATATAGTTAGTAATGGGGAGCACAGTCGATCTGAATCCTACTGAAATTTTACATAAATTTCCTTTTAATGTATCTTTTGACATTAAGAGAAATAGTTTTCAACAAAAGGTTACAGTGTGCTTTAAAACTGTCTTTCATCCGTTTAAGTTATCTTTAATTTCTCTTATTTTACCAATTTCAACATCGTTTCAGTACCTAATGAAATTAACTAGTAGATTCTCTTTTTCTCTCACTCTTTCTCTCTGTATGATATATATATATATATATATATATATATATATATATATATATATATATATATGTATATGTATATATATATATATATATATATATATATATATATATATAATATACTGTATATATATATATATATATATATATATATATATATATATATATATACTGTATATATGTACATATATATCTATTATATACATATATATATATATACATATACACATACATATATATATATATATATATATATATATTATATATATATATATATATATATATATATATATATAATATACAATACAACACATATCATATATACATATATATATACTGTACATACATACATACATACACACACATACAAATTGTCAAGGAAGTGAAGAACGCAACGAATGAATGCCCCTTCCCTTTCATTTGCGCATAACGAAACGTCGTTGCTCCTCTCTCCTACTCTCCTCTCCACTCCTCGAGGAAGGAAACAAACCCGTCTCCTCCATTTTTGTGTTTTCGTCAGTTCTCCTTTCCACCATTCAGCTTGTTAGCGAAATTCGCTCTGAGATAGAAAGCGCTTAAATTATTGCGAAAATTCCCAAAATGGTCACATCCGGAATCCCTTAATAATCAGGGCGCTTAAGAGCGCTCTTTTTTTTTTCTTTTGATACATTCGTAAGCATTTTCTTCTTCGTGTGTGGCGACCTTCCCACCTGGTGGAATAAGGTTGAGAGTCGTTTGAAGGCCGTCGTGGATCTGCCCCCCACCCCCACATAAAAAAACCATCACCGACCCCCCTTCCTACTCTTGGTTTCTCTTCCGGACCCCACTCTCTCTCTCTCTCTCTCTCTTTTTTAAATCTCTCTCTCTCTCTCTCTCTCTCTCTCTCTCTCTCTCTCTCTCTCTCTCTCTCTCTGTATTTTTAAATCACCCACCTGTCCTTCCCCACCTCCTTTCTAAAACCGACTTCATCCACAATTCTCACGGAATCATTTCTCTCTCTCTCTCTCTCTCTCTCTCTCTCTCTCTCTCTCTCTCTCTCTCTCTCTCTCTCTCTCTCTCTCCGCATCTTTTAGCTCCAGTTGATCGAGGTTTTGCAGTGTTTAAAGCTTTTTTCGCGTGGGAAAAATGGGCGTGTTTGGTTTATTTATATAACCATGAACATACCATGTTGCTAAGGGTTTCGGCTGCTCTTTTATTTAGGCCAGAAAATAGCGTGAGGCGATTCGTAATGGAAGCAGAATGTGAGGAGATTTTTTTTTTTTTTTTTGGTGAAAGATTCTGTGGAGTGAGTTCATTTTTTAATTTTTTTATGGGGGAAATCACGTAGTGATGTCTTATATATACTTTTTTCGAGAAAGATTCTGTTGAGTGAGTTAATTTTGTAAAATCTGTTTTTTTTAGTTTTTTTTTTGTAAGCTTGGAAAATCACATTGTGATGTCTTTTAGTTTTTTTTTCTTAGAAAATGTCTCTGGAGTGACTTAATTTTTACAATTTGTTTGTAAGCTGGGAAAATCACGTTGTGATATCTTTGAAGTAGGTTTTTTTTTAGAAAGAATCTGTGGAGCGAGTTCATTTTTTTAACTTGTTTTATTTTTGGATTTTGGGGAAATCACGTTGTGATGTCTTATATATACTTTTTTTCTAGAAAGAGTCTGTTGAGTGAATTAATTTTGTAAAATTAATTTTTTTTAGTTTTTTTTTTGTAAGCTGGGAAAGTCACGTTGTGATGTCTTTCAATTTTTTTTTCTTAGAAAATGTATGGAGTTAATTTTTACCATTTTTTTGTGAGTTGGGAAAATCAGGTTGTGATATCTTTCAAATACGTTGGGGTTTTTTAGGAAGAGGCTGTGGAGTGAGTTAATTTTTTAGTTTTTAGTTTTTCTGTTGTAAGTTGGGGAAATCACGTTGTGATGTCTTTCAGATACGTGAATTTGGCGAGAGTGTTTCTCGCGAAATATTTTTCATTGTTTTCTGAAAACTGAATTATTATCATACCATTCTAACTAGTGAGAGGTTATATGGTGAACTGATGAATTCATTTTAATTCTTTACGTACTAGAAGAATGTACTAGCATTTTAAAAGGATGAATTAAGCTTGATTGAAAAAGACAGAATTCGCGCGATTTTAAAAATATTAATTCTCTTATGATTAAAAAAAAGATGAATTCACTAATGATTTAAAATAGGATGAAGTCACTTTTGATTTTAAAAAGATGAATTTACTTTTTATTTAAAAAACGATTAATTCAATTTTGCGTTTAAAAATATGAATTCACCTTTGATTTAAATAATACGAATTCGTTTTGATTTATAAAACGATGAATTCACTTGTGCTCTAAAAATTGAATGCAGTTCTGATTTAAAAAAAAAGATGAATATAATTTTGATTTAAAAAACCATTAATTCACTTCTGGTATAAAAAAAATAATTCACTTTCATTTAAAAAAAACGGTGAAATCGCTTTTGATTTTAAAAAAGACGAATTCACTTTAGATTTATTAAAAATAAAGACGAGATCACTTCTGATTTTAAAAACACTAAATTCACTTTTGATTTAAATAATACGAATTCTCTTTTGATTTTAAAAACGATGAATTCACATTTGATTTAAAAAATATGAATTTGCTTTTAATCTAAAAAGCGACGAATTCACTTATGGTTGGAAAAACGATGAATTCTCTTATTAAAAAACTGAAATCACTTTGTAGAAAAAAAAACGAGGAATTCTCTTCTGATTTAAAAAAAAAAAATTAAATCACTTTGATTGAGGAAAAAAAAAGATGAATTCACGTCCGATTTTAGAAAAAAAGTGAAATCACTTTTGATTTCAAACTCAATGAATTTAGCTAGCCAAAGGTGACAAGTCTCATGATAATTATTGACTCAAATCGTCACATTTTTTTTTTTACATTTTCAAAATAAAAGAAGAAGTGTGGTGGCCACATCTCTTAAGAGCAGCAGAATTCATGGCGGTTCCCTTCTCCAGAAGAAACTGAATTTTTGGTCACTTCCTGGATGTTAGAAACCGAATTCGTAATGGACCTGCATTTTAAGGAAAAACAAAACCGCTGTTTTTAAGGAAAAACAAAACTGCGCGGGATTGTTTTGTTTTATAAGTAAAGCAGAATTTCTTGTGGTTTGTTCTGCTGGAAAGATTTTCCAACATTATTTTTTTTTATGAAAGTCAAGCACATTTTTGCTGTGTTTTGCATTGTAAGTAAAGGAATATACATTTTTTGTTGTTTTGCATTGTAAGTAAAGGAATATTTTTTTGCTGTGTTTTGCATTGTAAGTAAAGAATATATTTTTTTTTGCATTGTAAGCAAGTTTTTTGCATGTGTTTTGCAAAGGAATAATTTTTTTGCTGTGTTTGCATCGTAAGTAAAGGAATATTTTTTTTGCTGTGTTTTGCATTGTAAGTAAAAGGTATTTTTTGTGTTTGCATTGTAAGTAAAGGAATATTTTTTTGCTGTGTTTTGCATTGTAAGTAAAGATATATATTTTTGCTGTGTTTTGCATTGTAAGTAAAGGAATATTTTTGCTGTGTTTTGCATCGTAAGTAAAGGAATATTTTTTTTGCTGTGTTTTGCATTGTAAGTAAAGGAATATATTTTTTTGCTGTGTTTTGCATTGTAAGTAAAGGAATATTTTTTTTGCTGTGTTTTGCATCGTAAGTAAAGGAATATTTTTTTGCTGTGTTTTGCATTGTAAGTAAAGGAATATACTTTTTGCTGTGTTTTGCATTGTAAGTAAAGAGGATCTTGTTTGGCAAGTGAAATCGTAATGGTGATCATTTATGTCGCAAGTAAAGCAGGTTTTTTATTTTGTATTTTTATTTTATTTTTTTTAGAGAGAGAGAGAGAGGGGGAGAGAGAGAGAGAGTTGTTCTTCTGTGTAAACAATAAACAAACAAAAACCGCACATGAGCATTGTTTATACACAACTCTCGTGTTCAGTATGAACGAGCCTCTATTGTGTTTGTGTGGGGCAAATTGTTTATTGTATTCAGTGGCTAATTCGAGGTAATGGCAGTCTATCATAAATAACAAAATAATTTGTACAGAGAGATAAAGAGTGGTGAGGGTATGAATAGAGAGAGAGAGAGAGAGAGAGAGAAGAGAGAGAGAGAGAGAGAGAGAACAATCTGATAATGAAAATTTATTATCTAAGGAAAACAAGATTGATAGTTGTTTTCAGTTTCAGAATAAAAATGTTTGTTATTATAACGAGAGAGAGAGAGAGAGAGAGAGAGAGAGAGAGAGAGAGAGAGAGAGAGAGAGCTGATAATGAAAATTTCTTATTTAAGGAAAGCAATAATGATAATTGTTTTGTTTGCAGTTGAGAATAAGAATATCTGTTGTTATGAACAAAACGAAGCATAGAGAGAGAGAGAGAGAGAGAGAGAGAGAGAGAGAGAAGAGAGAGAGAGAGAGAGAGGTAAGTACTGCCACTCCATCAATGCACTTGATACATTGGATTTAAAGCTGTAGGTATTATGGATTTTCCAATTGACGTCCAGAATTGGAGAGAGTCGAAACGTGCTCTCCATAATCGGGCTCCATCAGGAAAGGCATCACGGGAAGAGAGAGAGAGAGAGAGAGAGAGAGAGAGAGAGAGAGAGAGAGAGAGACTGCAATGGAAGGAGAAAGGGATGCAGGTGAGGAAGACAAGGCTGTCTAAAACAGGAAGAGTGAATGCAATGCATAAATTGTCGGACAAAGATAGGAGAGCAGAAGGGTACAGGCATTTTCATTATATACATACATATATATATACTGTATGTATATATATACATTCATACATATATATACATACATACATTATATATATAATGTATGTATGTATATATATATATATATGTAGAATGTATATATACATACATATATATACTGTATGTATGTATATATACAGTATATACTGTACATTCATACATATATGTACATACATATACATACATTATATATATAAGCGTATATATATACATACATATACATGCATATATATATATATATATATATCTACATACGCAAGGACTATTAGTATGCACATGTTTGAATGTATACACTACATACCCCAGGGTACATACACATACTTCCAACCTTGCACACACAAGAATAGCTTCCAGGAACCCAACCCCTACTTCCTCCCCAACTTCCTTCCTCCCCCTCAAAAAAAAGAAGGTTTAGAGGGGAGTGACCCATTCTTTGTTTAAGAGAAATCTAACTCCTGTCCTGGGGTTTCGAAAACTGTGTACATTAAAAAAATTGAGATATTTGTTCAGTTCTTATTGATCTTTCTTCACCTACTAAACTCACATTCCCTCTACTTGTGCAGTCCACACGCCCCGTATTAAGGCTTATATTTGCACTAGGATTAATCGCAGCATTTATCCATTTTGTAGCCATTTTCACAAATCTGCCTCGCCAAATGGACCCACTGTTGCATTTTCTTGGAGGTGGTTTATAATTTCCATGTCTCCGCCCACCAGTGGTTCGCTTTCATTTTCAAAGCTCCCTCTCTGTTTACATGCACGCGATCATGTACATGAGATACCTTATCAGTATTCACTGAAGTACGTATATTCACACGTATACATAATTGGTTGAGTGCGAGTGAAGGAATTTGTCCATGGAAATTTTAGGAGCTGAAAAATTTAACAGAAAGAATCGAGGTTCTCCGGACATCCTGTTATGTGAAATATTTACGCTGACCTGAAAGTTAAGCTTTCGCATCCTAATCAAGATATCTCTCTCTCTCTCTCTCTCTCTCTCTCTCTCTCTCTCTCTCTCGTTGTGATCACAAGATCATGTCTCATGTGCTGTACATGAGAGAAGATATTTTCTCTCTCTCTCTCTCTCTCTCTCTCTCTGTGAACGCAGGATCAGATCTCATGGACTGTACATGCGAGAAGATATTCTCTCTCTCTCTCTCTCTCTCTCTCTCTCTCTCTCTCTCTCTCTCTCTCTCTCTCTCTGTGAACGCAAGATCATGTCTCATGGGCAGTACATGCTAGAGGTCTTGAAACATCGATGCTGACATGCCGAGCCTTGACTGCGTATAATTTTACTCGGCGTTCTCAGACGTTTCACACAGTGAAAAATTTCCTGCTTTCCGAAAATAATGGGAAAATACTCGGTATACAGTCGATTGTTCCTGAACTTAGATTTTGGAAGCTTGGAAAGGAAGATTCGGTTAGAAGATCCTGACGGGAAGCATTTAGAATATTATATATATATATATATATATATATATATATATATATATATATATATATATATGTATGTATGTATGTATTATATACTTATGGACCTCATTGAAACTGGATGTATTTATTCCAAGAAAAGGTTTTAAGTTTGGACAAATCCATCCAGACTGAGTGTCCTGATTAGTAACTTGTATTATGCACAGAACAATTGTGTAAGTGATAAAGGATTAATATATATGTATTTGTGTGTGTATGTATATATATATATATATATATATATATATATATATATATGTATATATATATATATTTATATATGTGTGACTGTTTTTGTGTGTATATTTAAAGAATTTTCATTTCTTGATTACTAACAAGATAAAAAAAACTGGGTTGCAACTTACAATAACAGCAACACATCATTGTCATGACCAACTGCAAGCTGGAAGCTGAATAATTCCAAATTGAAGGCTTAAGAATTCCGTAGGGAGGAAACAATATAAGTAATATAGTAATAATAATGATAATCATTGAAATATGGTCCCAAATGATCAGTTTCCTTTTTTTTTTAAAAAACTTTGACATTATCCATTTGATGCCGAGATAGAGAGGTAATTAGCGTTGTTTCGAAAAGGAAATCTCTTACTGCCTTTGATGGTCTCTCCATTAGCTTTTTAAAGCGAGTGCAGCGTGGTTGCTGTGCCGCTTTGGAAATAGTATCTGTTGGAGCGAGAGAAATTGAATAAAATAAAAGAAAAAGAGAGAGAGAGAGAGAGAGAGAGAGAGTCTTATCTGTTCGTCAGAAATGAAAAGGACATCGTTATATATTGAGAGAGAGAGAGAGAGAGAAATCAAATATGTTCGCCAGAGATGAAAAGGGCATCGTTACATATTGGCGAAGAGAGAGAGAGAGAGATGAAACAGAATACATGTGGGTTCTTTAGCCATAAAGTACAGCGATTCACCGAATAATTCTTTACTAGTTTACACGTATCTCAAAATCTCTTGTTTTGAGAGAGAGAGAGAGAGAGAGAGAGAATTTCCCACACCTCCAGAAATCCATTCTTTGAAAATCACTCAGTATATCGGAACGAAACAAAAAAAAGAGAAAGAGAAAGCATGGCAACCAATTTAAGTAAAAGAAAAATGAACTAACAAAAAAACAAAGAAAAGAAAAAAAAAAGCTGTTTTCAATTTGATTGGCAAAAGAAACAAAACAAAGGTAGTTAGATTCGGCAATTGCAAAACGAGAAAATGAAAGAAACGATTGGCAGAAAGGAAAAAGACTTTTCCCGGGACCGATGAAGGGGCTTCCAGTAACAACTCGAATTACTTTCGAGTGTTTGCACAGTTCGTTTTTGTTGCGTATGAACGTGCGTGTGTTATAAATACGCCGCGATAAATTCCAAAACATTGTTACGGGTTTTTATATTCATTTACGTTGAAGTAATTCCCCCACTCCAAAAAAAAAAAAAACACAGGTTTACGGATTTTTATATCCTTTCTTATTGGAATATTACAAAATTTTAAAAAGGGTTACGGATTTTTATATCCTTTTTTATTGGAGTATTACTAAAAAAAATGTGTAAAAAGGGTTACGGATTTTTATATCCTTTCTTACTGGAATATTACCTCAAGAAATTGTAAAAAGGATTACGGATTTTTAAATCCATTCTCATTGGAATATTACCCCCCAAAAATTGTAAAAAGGGTTATGGATTTTATGTCCGTGTCTATTGGGGTTTTACCAAAAAAGATTAATAAAAGGTGTTACTGATTTTTATATCCTTCTTTATTGGGATTTTTGTAAAAAGGGTTACGGATTTTTATATCCTTTGTTATTCGGATTTTACAAAAAAAAAAAAAAGTAAAAAGGACTACGGATTCTTATATCCTTTTTTATTGGGATTTTACCAGAAGAATTAGTAAAAACGGTTACGGATTTTTATATCCTTTTTTATTCGGATTTTACCCAAAAAAGTAAAAAAGGTTACGGATTTTTATGTTCTTTGTTATTGAGATTTTACCAGAAAATTTAGTAAAAAGGGTTACGGATTTTTATATCCTTTTTTATTGGGATTTTATCAGGAAAATTAGTAAAAAGGGTGACGGATTTTTATATCCTTTTTTATTGGGATTTTACCAAAAACATTTCTAAGAAGGGTTACAGATTTTATATCCGCTCTTATTGACATATTACCAAAAAAAGTTTTTTGAAGGGTTACGGCTTTTTATATCGTATCTCATTTGGAATATTACCCAAAACATTTTTTTAAAAGGGTCACAGATATTTATATCCGTTCTGATTGGCATATTACCAAAGAAAATAAAAAAAAAGGGTTACTGATTTTTATATTCTTTCTCATTGGAATGTTACCAAAAATATGTTTTTAAAAGGGTTACGGGTTTTTATATCATTTCTTATTGGAATATTAACCAAATTTCTTTTTCAAAAAGATTTACGGATTTTTATGCCCTTTCTCATTGGAATACTGCCAAAATGAAAATTTTTAAAAAGTGCTACAGCTTTTTATATCCATAACGTTGGAATGTTTCAAAAGTAAGTTTACATATGAATAAATCATCACCTTCAGGAATGTTGCCAAAATATGGGTTACAGATTATCATATCCTCTCTTTTGGAATATTGCCAAAATAAGTTCACAGAATTATGTATTATATCCATTTGGAATGTTGCCAAAAAATTTTACGGAATTTTATATCTCTCGTTGGAATGTGGCCAAAATTATGTTACAGATTTATGTAAAATCTTCCGTTGGAGTTTTGCCAGAATAAAGGTTACAGATTAGTATGTCCTCTCTCTTTGGAATATTGCCAAAGCTCACACATTTATTTATCTTCTCCTTCATATCTTTTGATAAGGACCTTACGACACTACAGGCTGCCATGTCTATAGATTTCTCAAACCGAAAAATTCTGAGTCTTCTGTTTGTCTGTCTGCAAGGTGGAGTCAACATTGCGATTATTTTACTAGGCTTAGGGAAAAAAAAAGTATACCTTAGTTTTACCAGACCACTGAGCTGATTAACAGCTCTCCTAGGGCTGGCCCGAAGGATTAGACTTATTTTACGTGGCTAAGAACCAATTGGTTACCTAGCAACGGGACCTACAGCTCATTGTGGAATCCGAACCACATTATAGCGAGAAATGAATTTCTATCACCAGAAATAAATTATTCTAATTCTTCACTAGCCTGCCGGGGAATTGAACTCCGGCCCATCGAGTGACAGTCCGCAGCTCTACCGACTCACCCAACGAAGAGCTTACAGTATGGCATGTCTATAGATTTCTCAAACCGAAAAATTCTGAGTCTTCTGTCTGTCTGTCTGTCTGTCAGCAAGGTGGAGTCAATCAACATTGCGATTATTTTACTAGGATTAGAACCCAAGGGGAGGGGGGAGAGGGGAGGGGAAGTTTTGTCCTTCCCTTTCATCCAAAACGCGAGGCCAGGGAACTAGAGCTACCAAGTAGTTTGTTCAAATGAATAAGCTTTGGCTCTTAAATCATAGTCATTCCAAAAGGGGTTTTGACGTTCCAGCTCTGAAGTCTGTGATAGACCAATTAGTTATGCATCAGTTCCGAGACATCCAGGTCGATTCTGTGGTCAGCATCATTGTTCATAACAATACCAGCAATAGAAATACAACCATCTGTCTTCTTGCAGTAATATCTCTCGCTCTTCAATATTCAGCAAGCATTAATTTCTAATAGAACCTCCATGTTGGGCAAATAATAATTCACATCACTTCAAAATTCTACCAACATGTATAACAGCCTCGCCGCGCTCTACCAACATTGATTTCTAGCATTCCGTTCTAAATTCCGCAAAACAGATACGCTCGTTCTTCTGTTCCTGAAAATCATTCGTAATGGCTGTTTGCTTTGCTATTAACTTGCAGAATTTTTTTTTTTTTTTTTTTTTTGCTGATAACTTTCAACATTTTTTGGGCTGATAGCCTTTACATTTTTTATAACTTCCAACTTTTTTTGGCTAATAAATTCTAGGTTTTTTTTCTAATAAATACCAACTTTTTTTTAATAATTACCAACTTTTTTTGCTAATAACTTCCAAATGTTTTCCTAATTACTTCCAAATTTTTTTCCAGCTTTTTTGGTAATAACTTGCAACGTTCTTTTGCTAATGAATTCCAACATTTTTTGGATAATAACTTCCAACTTTTTTTGGCTGACAATCTCCA
>NC_089793.1:27795323-27810323 GCF_040412425.1 Macrobrachium rosenbergii | reverse complement strand
AGATATATATATATATATATATATATATATATATATGTGTGTGTGTGTGTGTGTGTGTGTGTGTGTGTGTGTGTGTGTGTGTGTGCACGATATTTGTACCATATTTCCTTTAATCAAAATTATTTATGTCCATAGTCTGCGATATGCCAGAAAAAGATATAAGTCAGTCTGTCCTAACAAAGATCATACTTTGCGTGTTGGATCGTTCGCACTATGGGCAAATGTTCATGACTTGTCATAAACACTCGTTGGCAACATATCGCCCACATGTCGCAGACATGTTGAATACCAATCAACGATTTATTGATAGTCCTAACCAAAGCTTCATACGATTATCTAGCATTTGCCAAAGGTTCATTCTCCACTGACGGTCTGTGACTTGTTTTCAACTTGTTTGTGACATGTACGCGATTAGTCATCGACGTGTGTATATGTTATGTTTTACCGAAGAAGAATTTGCGGTTAGGCTTCAACTAGGAGTAAGCAATATCGCACATTATCTCTCCTACGTTGAGCCTTTGATTCCTAATTGCCTTTTGACCTTTGGAAAACAAAATTAAATCATTTCTCTTTGCTTTCTGTCGGCAGAGAGAGAGAGAGAGAGAGAGAGAGAGAGAGAGAGAGAGAGAGAGAGAGAGAGAGGTTATGTTCAAAGTTTTTTTACAAAAAATGTTGCTTACGTATGAGATAGAGTGAGAGCGAATCCTGAAAAAGATTATTTGATGGAACAAACAAGAGAGAGAGAGAGAGAATTTTGGTCGTTTTTATAAAGTTTTTATTTTAAAAAAACAAACAGTGTTCTTGCTCACTTATATGTGTGCATCAGAGAGAGAGAGAGAGAGAGAGAGAGAGAGAGAGAGAGTGAATTTTGGTCGTGTTTAATGAAGTTTTTATTTCAAAAAACAAACGGTGTTCTTGCTTGTTTATATGTGTACAGCATCAGAAAGAGAGAGAGAGAATTTTGGGGTGTTACATCTATTAATCACTGTTAACATTTCCTCACATGCTTAATATTCTTTACTGAACAATTACATTCTTTAT
The DNA here is from genome assembly GCF_040412425.1 of Macrobrachium rosenbergii. NCBI lineage: Eukaryota > Metazoa > Arthropoda > Malacostraca > Decapoda > Palaemonidae > Macrobrachium > Macrobrachium rosenbergii. The sequence goes on along the minus strand of NC_089793.1, from coordinate 27,809,282 downwards.
GTTCTGTACTGAACTATCACCAAACAAACAAACAAGATATGTATCCAAGACTTCAATCCATTAATAAAAGCTTCATGTACAATACATGTCAACTAAATGTCAGCTCAACTTCGTACATGAGCGGTCCCGGGGATGCACTGGATGACAGCATGGCGATTGAATTTCATTTGGAAAGGCTGAATTACATAATGCATGTTTACATTCATTGAGACCTCGTCTTTGCTACTGAGTTTATCTCTTGCTTCGTGGTTTTCTTACATCTTCGTGTTGTTGTGTCGAAGTACATACATACATACATACATGCATGCGCACATGTATAATATATAAATATATGTGTGTGTACAAATACAGTATATATATATATGTATATATATATTATATAATTAGTGTGTTTCTGTATAAATATATGTATATACATATATATTTATGTATCTATATATATGTGTATATATATATTTATAAATATATTACATATTTATACACACATATACATACATACTGTATATATATATATATATATATATATATATATATATATATATATATATATATATATATGTGTGTGTGTGTGTGTGTGTGTTTCTAGAGCAAACTTCGTCAGAATATGTTTGCCCAAATGTTGGAAAAAAAAATAAAGAAAACAGAGAGAAGACAATTGCAACTAAAGCATAACACATCGTGGAACAAATGAATATTAACATACATATGCTGAATTCAAAGTTCAGTCCTTTTGTGTGTATGTGTGTGCGTGTGTGTATGTGTGTGTACGTCTGACATTTGCCTGGATGTATGTATGCATGTGGTTGAATATATATGAGCGAAATGTGCATTGTAACGTATTTGGGAAACGTTGAAAGATTTCACTTCGAAGATTTTTGCTTCGCTGATAAATTATTCATAATGATCTTGGACGATGGTTTAGAAAAGAAAGTTGTATTTTAGTTTTACATTCGGCATCATTTCCTTTCTGTTGCGATTAAGAAAACATTTCGTATTTATTTCCCAAATTCGATGACACGTAAAAATATATGTCCGGGCTCGCGTCACATGACGTTGTTTTTTATATTACAAATGATATTTTAATTATCGCGTCCTGGGATATATCCCCCTTTTTTTTATTACATTAATTATCGTTTTTGTTGATTCCTTCCACCCTTCTTCCTCCTCCTCGGAAAAGAAAGAGACGTGATGATGATGGCTGGGGAAAAACAGAAGGAGAAGAAAAGAAGGAATTTTTCATATGTGGCTTCTCTCTTCCCCCCCCCCTCAACACCGCCCCCCAACACCCGAAAACCTCAACAACATTATGTGCAAAATATTCGGAATATCAACACAGTCTTTTTTTTCGCCAGGACTCCGTCTCTTCAGGGACCAGATGGCATTTTCTGGGCGAGGAAGGAAAAGAGGGAAGAAACTGATCAAAAAAGGAGGCCCCCGGGGGAGGGGGGGATTGGGTGAAAGGGTTAGGGGGTGGGGGAGAGGAAGGGGGGAAACAGGAAAAATAAATAACGTGAAAATATACCGAATGTTAAACAGAATGTCTCGAATCTCTGATATGAAAATCTGTCTCAGGTTCGATTTCTCTCTCTCTCTCTCTCTCTCTCTCTCTCTCTCTCTCTGCTTAAATCCTAATATGAAAATCTCTCTCTCTCTCTCTCTCTCTCTCTCTCTCTCTCTCTCTCTCTCTCTCTGCTTAAATCCTAATATGAAAATCTAATCTCTCTCCCTCTCTCTCCCTCTCTCTCTCTCTCTCTCTCTAGAAAAACATGTCGGTAAATACACATGTGTGAACGCATAGAGTTCCAAAGACTATTCAGTGCCCAAAGAGATTACAGCGCTGATACATGACTTTCCTATGAAAAGGAATAAATAGTAAATGTTGTGTGTGTATATACTCGCTCTGCGGTTTAGTCAGAAAGAGGCTTCGAGTTTCAATACGAAAGGAGCGTTTTAAATTTAACTGGTTACATACGCGTATACGCTTTAGATTCCCGCGTCTTTGGTTCGAGTTTGTAAATACAGGCGGCTAATGTCGGCTTACACTGAATTTCTAGATAAAAAGAGCTGGTTGGGGTTTCAACGGTATTATATAAAAAAGTGATTTTTTCAACATTTTTTTTTTTTTTTTTTTTTTTAACTTTGTTTGGTCTTCGTTCGTTCGTTTGTTTTGGTTGCAGTTGACGTGGAGACCATAATCTTTTATTTGGGTGTGTCATATATTTTAGATATTTTATTCATTTGTATGAATCAGTAAGAGTCAGCTTATTTATGAAATTTAGATTGTCCTAATTGTGGAATATCCGTTCACTTTCGTTTGTAACTTTACGGTAGATGTGAAATTACAGTGATCACCTTATTATATGTTGATTGTTTTTTTTTATACAAACGGTTTTAACAACATTGGTTGTTTCATGCTCTCAGGGTATAGGGCTCACCAGCAGCACGTACAACCCTGAACACACTGTGTCACGTATTTATTATTATTATTATTATTATTATTATTATTATTATTATTATTATTATTATTATTATTATTATTATTATTATTATTATTCGGAAGATATACTCTATTCATATGGAACAAGCCCAAAGGGGCCATTAACTTGAAATTCAAACTTCCAAAGAATATGGCGTTCATTAGAAAAAAAATAGAGGGTAATGGGAATTCTGGCATTTTTTTTTGTAAAGATATCAGGACCCTTAAAGAGATAATTAGTTAATTAGTTAATTTACCTGCGTACGGTTAACGTATCCTTTCTCTTTGCGTATATACATAATCCACAGACACTTTTGGTTTCCCGCTTGAAATGACCGACAGTTTCCGGTGAACAGAGGCGGCAATGACCTTTGATGTCACTGAACTGGAGAACTTTAAATCCATCAATCAATATTTTGAATGAGATGGAATTATGAATTCATTTTAGTTCGGATTAATAGCGGCAGTCCTTTGATGTGAACTGCACCTTTATCCATGTATCTAACGTCACAATAGCAGAGTTGCGTCGGTACTCGTGTCTTTAGAAGTGTATGTATGTATGTATGTATGCATACATATATATATATGTGTGTGTGTGTATGTATAAATATATATATATATATATATATATATATATATATATATATATATATATATATATTATTATATATATATATATATATATATTTTGTATATATATTTATAAATTTTATATTATATATATGCATGTATATATATGTAATGTATATATATAGTATATATATATATATATATATATATATATATATATATATATACATATATATATATATATTACACACATATATATGTGTATATATATGTGTATATTATATATGTATATATATATATATATATATATATATATATATATATATATACATACTTCATATGTATAACTGAATCACGAAAATGTGGAACGTGATGAATATATAAATAAAAACAAAATCCACGAAGGAAAGGAGTATCAGTCGAAAGGCCTTGCAGCACTCCATTGTTTCTCTTTCCTTCGTGGATTTTGTCTTTATGCATATATATATATATATATATATATATATATATATATATATATATATATATATATATATATATATATATATGCTGTTGATTTTATATCTTCATAATGATCGATTAACGCTTTGCATCAAATCGATATGGTTAGTCGCAAGTACCGGCTATCTTTACTTTAATTATTCAAAGTGCGGTCATTAACCAGATAATAATAATAATAATAATAATTATTATTATTATTATCATTATTATTATTATTATTATTATTATTATTATTATTATAAGTGAACTGTAAATTTCATCATAGTTTTATTTTGCAGTTATATTGAAACTTTTTAAAGTAAGCTCACGAGAGCTTACTAAGCTTCCAGGACTGTTGAAACTTTTAAAAGCAAGCTCACGAGAACTTACTAAGCTTCCATTATCCGTCTCACGGAAGCTTAGCAGCTCTGGAAAGCTTTATGCAACACTTTCAACAGAATAAGCCAAATCGTCGTGAATTTTTCCTTCCTTGTAATAATCGTGATACAATAAAGAAATATTATTATTATTATTATTATTATTATTATTATTATTATTATTATTATTATTATTATTATTATTATTCAGTTCATTTCTGATTTTCGTGGAGACCATGCTACCACAAGGAAATACTATTATTATTATTATTATTATTATTATTATTATTATTATTATTATTATTATTATTATTATTATTATTATTATTATTATTATTATTAAGTTCATTTCCGACTGTCGTTCAGACCATTCTGTGTTGCAATGCAGTGAAAGGTTAACGACCATATTTTGAATTTCCTGTCTGCAAAGGCAATTCCATATTAATTTCAGTAAAAGGAAAATGTTCCCTGAATGTGTCTGTAACCCCCTCCATCCCCACTTTCATGGAATGAATATAGGACAGTTATTGCCAGATCTCTCCCAGACAGGATGAGGAACGATTAGAAAAATAGGGACACTTTGTAATTATAAATTAAACTGCTGAAACAATCATAATTTTTTAGAGAAACTTGTTTACCAGAGGGTCTCCTCCCTCCTGAATATTATTAATGTTATATATATTACTGCTGAAAAGAAGAACAAATTAAAATAATAATATAATATAATAATTGAAATTATTTAATGACATAATGTGTTGGCCTGTCCTTGAGTAGCTTAATCTCATCTGACCAGTTCAAGAGATAAAATTTTCCACATTATTATTATTATTATTATTATTATTATTATTATTATTATTATTATTATTATTATTATTATTATTATTATTAATTAAAAAAATACTCATAAAAGCATGAGTCTTGAAATGGGGATTGAAAAGGGGAATCGAACAGATGCCCAAAAACTGTGTAGAGATTTATTTTTAAATATACGTACAGTACCTATACATTAATGTGGATTTGTTTCTCTATTATTATTATTATTATTATTATTATTATTATTATTATTATTATTACAACTCAGTGCACCAAGCGTCTCTCTTTCGTACCTATTCTGTACAATGAGCAAGGCGCTGAGAAGGACCTTGTCAAGAAGGACCCAGCAGAACCGCCCTTGTCTTCTTGACGGAGACGCCTAAGAAGGGAAAATATTCGTGGAACGAGGGCCTGGTATGCCCCTTGGTATGCCCCAGGTATTCGGCCCTGGTATTCGAAGGTGTACCAGGAATTGATGAGATCAAATGCCTCAGTTAACGAACCTCTTCCCGGGGGTTCTAAAATGTCAAAGACAGCCCGCGTAGGGATTGTTGTGGTTGGTGGTTCCGTGGTCTGGCGCTAGATGGCAGTAGCAGTAGCTGCATCAGCATCAGCTGTTTTATGTCATTGTGACTCTACTTGTTATTCTTTGTTATTATTTTTCTTCTTTCGTATAGATTTAGTTTGGTCTTTGTAGACCAGACTCTCTCTCTCTCTCTCTCTCTCTCTCTCTCTCTCTCTCTCTCTCTCTCTCTCTGAGATAATTCACTTCGCTGTTTAGCAAGGAACAAGATTGTTTATGTATATGTCTTCTGATTTTAAAACAAGGTATATATATACATATATATATATATATATATATATATGTGTGTGTGTGTGTGTATGTGTGTGTGTATGTATATGTATATATATATATATATATATATATATATATATATATATATATATATATATATATTTATATATATTATGTAATTATATGTATTATATATATATATATATATATATATATATTTATATATATATATATATATATGCATATATATATATATATATATATATATATATATATATATATATATATATGTATACACACACATACACATACACAGATGTACCACAATACAAAATGAAGCACGGCCATTGGTATCTTTGTAATGTCACCCCACCATGTACAGTGTAAATTTCTATTACAGTGTTAATCTTCTCGAGAATGCTTTAAACAAAGGCGAAACCGTTTAGAATTTATACCGTGTGCGTAATTTTTCCTGATATTTCTACGAAAGTGAACGCCTAGGCGTAGTGGTGCATCACTGGCTTGTGTTTGCTAGGTCCGTGAATCGCTCCTCAACTCCCACCCACTAGTGCACGCAGTTGTGAATGGGTTTTTTTCACGCGATGCACTGTAGGCATCACTTGAGGTTCATTTTAGCGTTCCTTCGGCCCTTAGCTGCAACCCCTGTCATCCTTTTTACTGTACCTCCGTTCATATTCTTTCTTTCAACTTACTTTCCACCCCCTCCTAACTGTTTCATAGTGCAGCTGCGAGGTTTTACTCCAGTTACACCTATTATACCTCTTACTCTCAATTTTCCTTTCAGTGCTGAATGACCTGATAGGTCCCAGCGCTTGGCCTTCGGTCTAAATTGTATTTACCATCTATCTATTCAAATGGCTATCAGCGGCTGCTTGGACCAAGAAACAAAAAAAAAAAAGTGTAGGTCTAGCAACCTCGCCCTTGAAGACTTGCTTAGAACCACGTAGGCCAGATATTGACAATGTCCGTCTTCTTTAATCATCAAGGTAAGATTTTTGTTCAAGGTAATGTTGTTTTGTTTTTTTTTTTATCTTTGTCTCGAGTCCAGCAACAAAGAAAAGTGTGTAGGTCTAACAACCTCACCCTTAAAAACTTGCCGAGAACCAGGAAGGCCGTATATTGACAATGTCCATCCCCTTTAGTGATCAAGGTAAGTTTTTTTGTTTTTCATCTTTTTTTTTTTCCTTTATCTCGAGTCCAGTAACAAGATATATTCATAAGCGAGGTTTCCGCTGTGATCATCTGCCGTGGCCGCAAGATACGGTGCTCATTAAGAATGGAGGGGTAATCATCCCGAATTAAATATTCAGGTTTTCATTAGACCTCATTTCGTATTATGGTGAGCCTCCTCGCCTCCTGGAGTGTTGTTTTACGCCTTTTTGTTACCAGATTTGGTTATTTACTTATTTTTTAATATGTATTTTCTCGGCCGTTTTAGTACTGACGTAACTACCGCCTTACTTTACCGCAGGGTTTTGGTTCTAGAATTAGGCTGTACATCTTTTTCAGAATTATGTAAACACTGTTTCGGCTTTATTTCGGTTATACCTACCTTAGATTTTTTTTTTATTTCTTTCCAAGATTTTTTTTTGCGCCATTTATAGAAAATGATGAATGTTTTATTAGACGTTATTTTGGTCTCTCTCACGTCAGGGTTTTGGTTCCAGAATTATGCTGTACACTTTTTTCAGAATTATGGAAACATTGTTTCGGCTTTATTTCGGATACCCACCTTGGATTTTTTTTTTTTTATTTCTTTCCAAGATCTTTTTTGCGTCATTTATGGAAAATGATAAATGTTTTTAGTTGTTAAAAGTTATTTTGGTCTCTCTCATTCCAGGGTTTTGGTTCCAGAATTAGGCTGTACACCTTTTTCAAAGTTATGTAAACACGGCATCGGCTTTATGTCTGATACCTGCCGTAGCCCTTTTTTTTCCCCTCCTCTCTCCTACATTTCTTTGTGCGTCATTTAGTGAAAATGATGAATGATTTATGTTATCCCTTTGAGTTGGTTTTGTATAATCCTTTCCTTAATAATTATGTAAACATGGTAAAAACATTTTGTTTCCGAAGTAAACCAGGTTTTGAATATATAAATACCCCTTGCCTTATTAGTTCGTCATTCAAACATCGTTAGGTCAAAGGTCGCGGCTTTTTTTTTTTTTTTTTTTTTTAGAATCATAACTTGGAGGTCACAGATCTGAACCCTGTTAGTTGTAAAGGCAAATATCGTTAGGTCAAAGGTCGCTGTTTTTTTTTTTTTTTTTTTGGTGGGGTGGGGGGAGCTATGTAACCAGAAGGTGGTAGATCTCACAGTTTTGAGTTTGTTGCTAAATGATAACTTGCTCTGAGCTTTTAGGGTCGTAACCCATGTCATGGGATTTGAATCTCTTTGCTCACTGATAAAATAGTTTTAAGGTGTTGAATCTTTTCTCATTCGAGTTCGGACGAACTTACCTTGGAATTAGAATCTATAGGGGAACAGATACCATTTAATTCTGTCCATTAAACTTTTTTTTTATCTCTCTCTCTCTCTCTCTCTCTCTCTCTCTCTCTCTCTCTCTCTCTCTTCAGGGTTCAGGTGGAATCCCCATCGTTGGATACTGCTGTACCAATGTCATTAACCGGTTTTCGAGGTTAATTATATGTACATGATTAAAACACTGTGCCATTTTATACCCTTCTCTCTCTCTCTCTCTCTCTCTCTCTCTCTCTCTCTCTCTCTCTCTCTGACGACCGTACACTCACATTACACACCCACAAGTGTTCCAGCCCTCGACAGCCACTCTCTCTCTCTCTGTCTCTCTCTCTCTCTCTCTCTCTCTCTCTCTCTCTCTCTCTCTCTCTCTCTCTCTCTCTCTCTCTCTCTAACACCCGTACACTCACATTACACACCCATAGTGTTCCACCCTTCGACAGCCACTCTCTCTCTCTCTCTCTCTCTCTCTCTCTCTCTCTCTCTCTCTCTCTCTCTCTCTCTCTCTCTGACACCCGTACACTCGCATTACACACCCACAAGTGTTCCACTCTACGACAGCCAGCTCTCTCTCTCTCTCTCTCTCTCTCTCTCTCTCTCTCTCTCTGATACCTCGTACACCAACATTACACACCCATAGTGTTCCACCCTTCGACAGCCAGCTCTCTCTCTCTCTCTCTCTCTCTCTCTCTCTCTCTGATACCCGTACACTAACATTACACACCCATAGTGTTCCACCCTTCGACAGCCACTCTCTCTCTCTCTCTCTCTCTCTCTCTCTCTCTCTGACACCCGTACACTCGCATTACACACCCACACGTGTTCCAATCTTCGACAGCCAACAGCAGCGTTCTGCATCGACAGTGCATTATTTATCGTCTGGGACACTGCCAGCAGCCGATGCAGTCGAATATGTGGAACAGGCATTCAGTTATCGAACCTCCAAAACTGCTCTGGGTAATCCTCTTTGCTGTCAAGGCTCATCTCTGCCGTAATCTCCTTAAAAGGTCGGCTAGTGACACGTAGGATTCTTTCTATTGACGCGAACTGGATCAGCCCCAAAGCTTCGTTGCGGCTCGATTGTATCTCAGCGCTGGTGCTATAACTGCCTTTATTATTATTATTATTATTATTATTATTATTATTATTATTATTATTATTATTATTACTCCATTTTTTTGTCTGGATATCGGGATAAGTAGTCACTCAGAATTTATGAGCATTTTTATATCCTATTGAATTTAATATAACTATTATTATTATTTTTTTGTAATAATAATAATAATTATTATTATTATTATTATTATTATTATTATTATTATTATTATTATTTTACAAAAGATGAACCCTATTCATGTTGAACAAGGCCACCACGGGACCACTCACTTAATATTCAAGCTTCCAAAGAATATGGTGTTCATTATAAAGAAGTAACAGAAGGCAATGTGTAATACACAATATAAAAAATAAAAAAAAAAAAATTAGGGTACAATTATTGATTATTAAATGGGAAGTACAGAAAAAAAGAATAGATCACTGATTAAAAAAGAAAAATTTAAAGAAAGAAAAAACAAAAATATTATTGATTATTGGATGGGGAATACAGAGAGAAAGAAGAGATCACTTATTAAAATAGAAAAAACGAAAGAAATAAGAAAATATAAAGATATTATTGATTATTAAATGGGAAACACAGAAAGAAAGAAATCACTTAATAAAAAATTTAAAAATTTAAAAACATCATTATTGATTATTACTGATTAGTCGTTAATATTAACGTTATTGTTATTGTTTTAATAGGGTATTATCACCTGGTGTTGTCTGCCAGGTAGTTTTCTCCGAGTCTGTTAGAGCCTCTTAAACGTCCCACGGTAAAATGTACAGCCAAAGAAACGAGAGTTGTTCTCTATTTAACCCTCGTGAAATGCCGGCACGGTAAATGTTGATTGTTTTTCTTTCATTGTAGTTGTCGGTGGAGAGAGAGAGAGAGAGAGAGAGAGAGAGAGAGAGAGAGAGAGAGAGAGAGAGAGAGTCAGTTAAGTTTTGTGGGGAGAGAGAGAGAGAGGAGAGAGAAGAGTCTGGGTTGTTTTCGGTGGAGAGAGAGAGAGAGAGAGAGCGGAGAGAGAAAGAGAGAGAGTAGTTTTCTGTGGAGAGAGAGAGAGAGAGAGAGAGAGAGAGAGAGAGAGAGAGAGAGAGAGAGTAGTTTTCGGTGGAGAGAGAGAGAAAGAGAGGGTAGTATCCGGTGGAGAGAGAGAGAGTAGTTTTCGGTGGAGAGAGAGAGAGAGAGAGAGAGAGAGAGAGAGAGAGAGAGAGAGAGAGAGAGAGAGAGAGAGAGAGAGAGAGAGGCAGAGGCAGTTTTGAGTCGTGGTCTCTCTTCGGGAGAAGATCAGGTGTGGAGACACCTGTTCTCCCAGAGCGAAACTGCTCCCAAATGAGGAAAGGAAGAACAGGACAGTGTGAAAAAAAAAACAAGATTTTTTGTGGGGTTTTTATTTATATATACATCGTATTTTATAATGTGGATATTTTATATATTTTTTTTTACCTGCGTTGTATTTGTAAATGAACTGTTCTTTAAGATAAACTTCTCAAATAACGAGAAAGAAGCCGAGTGCAGGTATGAAGTAATAATTTGCTCTGTCTTCTTTTGTTATTATTATATTGGTCTTTATTGATTCATTTTTTAATTCATACATTCGTTTTGTGTGATTCATGTGTAATTTTCAACCATTTAATGTGTGTTTGATTTATTATGCAAATTTTCTTATATGTATTAATGAATTGTATAGGTTCTGTAATCAGTATGTTAGTTATATATTATACATTTTATGTAAATTATTTTATGTGTTTTAATTACTAACAGTATTTATGCCTTTTTTTTATTCTTTTCATGACTATTTACACCTTTCGTGTTATTCACTTTGTGAGATATTTATTGTCATTATTTTGCATACATCCATGCAATATCTCGCGTGCTTTTAGGGCAATTATTTCTATCAAATTATTAGTATGTGTGAAATGACACCACTCACTCATGTGTTTTTGTCGTTCCATAGGTTTTGAGACACATCGGATAGATTAATCACTAATTTTTTTATAATACGGATATTCATGCGCTCCTGGTAGGCGTAAGTGACAGTATTTGATGCAAAGTTAATCTTGTATTGGGGATTTTGGAAAATTTGCAACCTATATTGTATGTATTTAGTTTTTCGAAATTGTTGTGCAATCAAAAGAAATCGGTTAAGATTTTGTCTTATTAAGATTGGTTGTACGAATTCAGTAATAATGATAATGATTTTGTTTGAGGACTCTCTCTCTCTCTCATAGTAATAATGACAATAATTTTGTTTGAACACGCACTCTCTCTCTCTCTCTCTCTCTCTCTCTCTCTCTCTCTCTCTCTCTCTCTCATAGTAATAGTGATAATAATTTTGTTTGAGGACTCTCTCTCATAGTAATAATGACAATAATTTTGTTTGAACACTCTCTCTCTCTCTCTCTCTCTCTCTCTCTCTCTCTCTCTCTCTCTCTCTCTCTCTCTCTCTCTCTCTCTCATAGTAATAATGATAATGATTTTGTTTGAGGACTCTCTCTCTCTCATAGTAATAATGACAATAATTTTGTTTGAACACACACCTCTCTCTCTCTCTCTCTCTCTCTCTCTCTCTCTCTCTCTCTCTCTCTCTCTCTCTCTCTCTCTCTCTCATAGTAATAGTGATAATAATTTTGTTTGAGGACTCTCTCTCTCTCATAGTAATAATGACAATAATTTTGTTTGAACACTCTCTCTCTCTCTCTCTCTCTCTCTCTCTCTCTCTCTCTCTCTCTCTCTCTCTCTCTCTCTCTCTCTGTCATAGTAATAGTGATAACAATTTTGTTTGAGGACTCTCTCTCTCTCATAGTAATAATGACAATAATTGTGTTTGAACACTCTCTCTCTCTCTCTCTCTCTCTCTCTCTCATAGTAGTAGCAATAATGATTTTGTCGAAAGACACTTCATATCGCCAGAATGAAGAAAAACCGTGGATTCTTGTTTACAGAATTGCTGAAAGAACGATTAAAATTAAATGCTGTCATTAAAATTACTGCTGCCTGGATTCTGTTACTTATGCTGTTATGTTACTTTTAGTATTCCACAAAAGCAACATTACAAATGAAAAGAATGAAAATTTATAATGTTTGGTTACGAACTCTTTGAACAAATGCAAACTATATATATATATATATATATATATATATATATATATATATATATATATATATATATATATATATATATTATATGTTTATAAATATGTATATACATGTATGTGTACTTATATGCAGCTTATATGTTTAATAATTAACTCTCCATTTCATTATTTTTCCAGGTAAGCGAATGTTTTCAAAGTACACTTATTCTACGGTCTCAGTTGTATACGCAAGGTAAGTAATTCTTTTTTGTCTTATTAAGAGATTAGGCTAGCTGACATTACGGTTAATTTCACGTATTATGCTAAAGGTAACCTTTTTTTGTTACAAAAATAAAACTCATATAAATATATATGTGTATGTATATATATATATATATATATATATATATATATATATATATATATATATATATATATATAATCATGTGTCGCTTAATATCGAAATTCACGCTACCTCGGTATACTCCGTTGGAGAATTGTCGACGAAGGGGAATTTATATAGTGATAAATGAATTGGAATGTGGGGACACGAACCGACGACAGCCTTATTCAGCGACTCCAGTTGACGTAAACCATTGAGCCATTGATGGCTCAATGGTTTACGTCAACTGGAGTCGCTGAATAGGCTTTCGTCGGGTCTCGTGTCCCCACGATTCCAATTCATTTATCACTTATATAAATTCCCTTCGGCGACAATTCTCCAACGGAGGTATACTGAGGTAGCGTGAATTTCTGATATTAAGCGACATTTGTAGCTTCATGATTGTAAAAATCACGGTGTGATAAAATTTCATATTATATATATATATATGTGTGTGTGTGTGTGTGTGTGTGTGTATATGTATATGTATATATATGAATATATATATATATAAATTTATATATGTGTGTAAGTATGTATGTATATATTTATATATATGCATGTATATACATATACGAGTATATACATACGCATGTATATACACACGCATATATATATATTATATATACATTTTTGTGTGTTTTTGGAGATGAATCTATGCGTATATATTCATTTAACATGTATCTATTTAGTTGTTTATCTGTATAAATTAGGTATAAACACGCATTCATATATTCCTTTCTGTGTAAGTGTGGATTATTGATGGACACCGGAATGTTTCTCTTCCTGGGAGAAGTATGAGGGGAGGGGGTGTTTGAAGGACCCCGGGGTGGAGGGGTGGGGTGGGGGGGGGTGAGGACCCCCTCGAAGATCCTCCCTGAAGTCTTGTGGCATTACGGTCGTAAATGTCACTTCTCACGGTCCAGTTGGAAACAAACATTCCTTTTTGGAATTTAAGCGTAATGGAGTTTTTTTTTTCTTAGTGTTATCTTTTCCTTTTTGTCTTTTTTTCTTATATTTTTTCATTCTTTTTCTTTCTTTTCTTCTGAGGTGGACGTTACGTATGGCATTCGTTCTTTTAAGATGGTTAGGTATATCGGAATTTAGTTAGGTAACTGCTGTAGAAAGATGAATAGACAGGGCGTTGTTTGTTGAGGATGGACAGGCATGGTGCGCTAACTTTCACACACACACACGTATATATATATATATATATATATATATATATATATATATATATATATATATATATATATATATATATATATATATATATATATATATATATGCATATATATATATATATGCATATATATATATTTTATATATATATATATAATATGTATGTATATGTTATATATATACATATATATATATTAGTGTGTCTGTGTA
>NC_089793.1:27770323-27792823 GCF_040412425.1 Macrobrachium rosenbergii | reverse complement strand
AGAGAAAAACTGACTGCCCGCCAGAAAAGCACTCTTAAAAGGATTGAAACAGGCAGGCGTCCTCTTTATTTATGGACAATAATACCCTCTTATGATGCGCAGCTGATATGATTAATTTAACACTGTGCTTCTGCCAGTAATAGGCTCTCTTCCCCCGTTATTAATACAGACATTAAGCCCTGACAAGTATTTACAGACAGGGGCTTGGAAATGCTAAAGCATTGGAGAGAGAGAGAGATTGGGATGGGCTTTGAAATGCTAAATCATGAGAGAGAGAGAGATTAGGATGGGCTTTGAAGTGCTAAATCATGAGAGAGAGAGAGAGAGAGAGAGAGAGAGAGAGAGAGAGAGAGAGAGAGAGAGAGAGAGAGAGAGAGAGAGAAGGTGGGCTTTGAAATGCTCAAGCATATGAGAGACAGGGCCTTGAAATTCTAAAGCACTGGAGAGAGAGAGAGAGAGATTGGGATGGGCTTTGAAATGCTAAATCATGAGAGAGAGAGAGAGAGAGAGAGAGAGAGAGAGAGAGAGAGAGAGAGAGAGAGAGAGAGATTGGGATAGGCTTTGAAATGTTAAATCATGAGAGAGAGAGAGAGAGAGAGAGAGAGAGAGAGAGAGAGAGAGAGAGAGAGAGGGAGAGAGAGAGATGGGCTTTGAAATGCTAAATCATGAGAGAGAGGGAGAGAGAGAGAGAGATATTGGGATGGGCTTTGAAATGCTAAATCATGAGAGAGAGAGAGAGAGAGATTGGGATAGGCTTTGAAATGCTAAATCATGAGAGAGAGAGAGAGAGAGAGAGAGAGAGAGAGAGAGAGAGAGAGAGAGAGAGAGAGAGAGAGAGATTGGGATTGGGAAATGTTAAATCATGAGAGAGAGAGAGAGAGAGAGAGAGAGAGAGAGAGAGAGAGAGAGAGAGAGAGAGAGAGATGGCTTTGAAATGCTAAATCATGAGAGAGAGAGAGAGAGAGATATTGGGATGATGAAATGCTTTGAAAGAGCTAAATGCTAAATCATGAGAGAGAGAGACTATTGGGATGGGCTTTGAAATGCTAAATCATGAGAGAGAGAGATTGGGATAGGCATAAATGAGAGAGAGACAAGGCCTGGAAATTCTAAAGCGCGAGAGAGAGAGAGAAAATGAAAGTTTAGCTTTAGCTGCTCGAGTAATTAATGATGCTTATTCGAGGCCGAGCTAGATCCCATTAGCTTAATAGTTAATTGCTTTCGACAGGCAAGCAAGCAAGCGATGTGATGCTTTTGGTGCAGCGGTAATCTTCTTCATTTGGCTGTAGGTTGATCATGCCAGGAAAGAAAGCGTCCTCTCTCTCTCTCTCTCTCTCTCTCTCTCTCTCTCTCTCTCTCTCTCTCTCTTTGTTAGCCTGAACTGAATTTAGGGTATTGGGAGTTGTTGCTTTGTCCAGATTTGTGAACCGAGGATGGAGATGAAATGACGTTAAGTCTCCATCAGCTCATCCGCATTTCTTTCAATATTATTAATTTATTTCAATATTTTTAGTTTTCTGTAAAAGAAAACTATTGTGCCGGCTTTGTCTGTCCGTCCGCACTTTTTCTGTCCGCCCTCAGATCTTACATACTACAGAGACTAGACGGCTGCAAATTGGTATGTTGATCATCCACCCTTCAGTCATCAAAACATACCAAATATCAGCCCTCTAGCTTCAGTAGTTTTTATTTTATTTAAAGTTAAAGATAGCCATAATCGTGCTTGTGGCAACTCTGTAGGATAGGCCATCACCGGGCCTTGGTTAAAGTTTCATGGGGCGCGGCTCATACAGCATCATACCGAGACCACCGAAGGATAGGCTTATTTTCGGTGGCCTTGATTGTACGCTGTAGCGGCTGTAGAGAAAACTCGATTGCGCCGAAGAAAGTTCTGCGCATTTTTTTACTTGTTCATTTCTTTTATTACTCTACGAGGAACTAGCTATCCTTAAGTCTGCTTAGCCAATCAATCCTCTTATATCCTGCCACATTAATGACCTGACAAACTTGGAATTCAAAGATGGTGGTGTTTTAATCGGCGAAACGCCACAAGATTTGCAAAGCTTCGTAAATAGAATGCACCATAAATGTAGAGAGATGTGACTTATTGAGTTGAATATAAGACAGTCAAAATGCATAAGGACAGAGTATGTACAAAAGAGGTAAATTATAAATATATATATGCATATTTAAATAAAATATATATATATATATATATATATATATATATATATATATATATATATATATATATATATGTGTGTGTGTGTGTGTGTACGTTATATATAATTGTCTGTACATGAATGGATACGTATACGGGCATCGCACACACACATATATATATATATATATATATATATATATATATATATATATATATATATATATATATATATATAATATATATATATATATATATATATATATATATATATATATATATATATATATATATATATATATATATATATACTGTATATATATATGAACGTAAATGTTTTTAAATACAGCTTCATAAACAAAGAGATGTGTGCCTCTCTCTCTCTCTCTCTCTCTCTCTCTCTCTCTCTCTCTCTCTCTCTCTCTCTCTCTCTCTCTCTAGCCCGCAGCTCCGTGCGAAAGTTTTCGATCATTATTTCGTTCTCCGTCGCAAAGAGGTCGGAATTATAATGCGCCAGGTCACATTTGACCTTTCATATCAGCAGTGAAGTATTTATTTTTTTTCTTTTTTTTACATGAAATCATACTGGATCTTTCATGGCAGCATCGAAACATTATTTTGTTTTTCAGGAAAGTAGAGGTTGACTTCATATCAACAGTAATCCATTCTTGTTTTCTCTCCTGGGGTCACTTTTGACCTATTGCTTCAGCCAGCAGTCAGACAATCTTTTTCCTGTGATGAGGTCACAGTGAGGGCTTTCAGACCAGTAGGGAAATATTCTGAAGTTACTTCTTTCCCCCCCTCTGTTGCTTTTTCCCCTGTTACTTTTTTCCTTGTTACTTTTTCCCCCCTGTTACTTTTCCTTTCGGTTACTTTTTCCCCTGTTGGGTTTCCCCGTAACTTTTTCTCCGGTTAGTTTTCCCTCTGTTACTTTTCCTTCTGTTACTTTTACTCATGTTACTTTTTTCTGCTGTTACTTTTCCCCTGTTACCTTTTCCCCTTTTCCTTTCTTTCCTCCGCTGTCATCAAGAAGGAATTTTTTTTATTGTGGATTTAAATCTGACCTTTTCCCCATGGGGAGGGGGCGGGGGTAGCGCCGTCATTGAACCTCACGCGGTGCACTGTAGACATCATTTAATGTTCTTTGCAGCGTCCCGTAGTCCCCTAGCTGCCCCCCCCCTTTCTTCCTTTTACCTCCGTTCATATTCTCTTTCTTCCATTTTGCTTTCCACCCTCTCCTAACAGTTGTTTCATAGTGCAACTGGTTATCCAGTCAGTGTGTTGCATAATATATTGCATACCTGCTAACAAATCAACCTTTTAATTATTCAATGGAGTTGAATGTCACCGCTGCTGCGCCAAATTCATCTGAAATGAATGCGTCGAAGGAAGAATTTCTCAGCAAGAGGTTTTATAGGTTAGTGAAAAAAGTAGTAATTTTTATCAGGAAAATATACCTCTGTGACGTGTCTGTAATGTCGATGGAGTCGATTGATTTGTTTAGGTTATGTGGCGTTGTAACGAATGTCAATGGCAGTGATAGTTTTTTTCTGGGGGTTAATGTACGGTATACAGTATATACAGTATATTATATATATATATATATATATATATATATATATATATATATATATATATATATATATATATATATATATATATATATATATATATATATATATATAGATATATATATATATATATAAATGTATAAATGTATATGTATATATTATATATATATACATATGTGTGTATGTGTGTTAGAGAGAGAGAGAGAGAGAGAGAGAGAGAGAGAGAGAGAGAGAGAGAGAGAGAGAGAGAGAGAGAGAGAGACTTGCAGTAAGTTCTTTAGTTTTTTCAAATGTTTAAAATGAACCTTTATCTTTTTGAAAGTGATGATGGTAATTATGATAGCGTGTCAGTGATGGTAGCGGCATTTTTTCCCTTTTTTTACTGTGCATCACATTTTACATTTATTACAAATTTTACTCTCTCTCTCTCTCTCTCTCTCTCTCTCTCTCTCTCTCTCTCTCTCACATGTATAGTGTGTAATTGACCTTTAATATTGTGGTGGTTACTGATAAGCAGTATATCTCTTTTATGGTTGTGGAATGACCTTCAGTTTTGTAACCCCTTTTTATTATAATACATTTTCACTCTATTTCTGAAGCTGAAATATCAATGATGTGACGTATGTTCATACACAAACAATAAAACAATTCTCTCTCTCTCTCTCTCTCTCTCTCTCTCTCTCTCTCTCTCTCTCTCTCTCTCATTTCTCTCTCATTTCGGGCTGACCTTTAATTGTGTGACACCTGATTAACAGTATTAAAGTATAAAGAAGAGTCTGTCTCTGTATTTCGATCTTCCCAGTTTGACCCATAATTTTGTAACCAGTCTCTCTCTCTCTCTCTCTCTCTCTCTCTCTCTCTCTCTCTCTCTCTCTCTCTCATAGAATAGTGGGAAGCGCTTCTGGCCTTTATGTGGATTTTGGTGAGCAGGGGTCATTGTGATTCATCTGTGTGTGGTTTTGGGGTATTTTCTTTGTAGAAAAGTCGAAGTTTGTCTTCTTTACCTCCTTCTTAGGTATATTGTATATATGTGTATGTATATATATATATATATATATATATATATATATATATATATATATATATGTGTGTGTGTGTGTGTGTGTGTGTGTGTGTGTGTGTGTGTGTGGCCTGTTTCACTGATTAAAGCCGTTTCATTTGTATGGTAAACAGAATGATTTTGTCACGAAACTCGTTGCACCCTTCTTGCCCAGGTACGTACCTGGTGGTTAGGCGACCACTCAGTGTTGCAGCCAGGCCAGGAGCTGTATAGTAAAAGTATTTGTAGCTATATATTTAAAATATTAAGATGTTTGTTGGGGAAGGTGTGCGACTATACACCTGAGTTTCTACAAGAAGGCTAGTGAGACTCAGAACCCTCTGATATATGAAGACTTCAGATCTCTGACGTATAAATATCTGAAAGAATCTCAACCCTGATGAAGCCTCCTGTATCCTGAAATGTGAATATCAGAAGGAATTATTACGCTACATTGCTTACTACTTGAGGGTGTACTCCGAAGGGGGGCTAGTACCTCATGCGGTGCTCCGTAGATATTACTTGAGGTTCTTTGCAGCGTGCCTTCGGCATATAGCTGCAACCCCTTTCGTTCCTTTTACTCTACTTCCTTTTATATTCTCTTTTTTGCATCTTACTTCCCACCCTCTCCTAACAACTGAGTCATAGTGCAACTGCGAGGTTTCCCTCGTGATGCACCTTTCAAACCTTTTACTGCCAATTTCCATTTCAGCGCTGAATGACCTCGTAGGTCCCAGTGCTTGGCTTTTGGCGTAAATTCTATATTCAGTTCAATTCAGTTCAACATGAGGATGTAGGTTAAAGGGCTAAAGCCTTGATAAACTGTTCTCGGAAATTTAATTTTGAATATGCAAGAATATCTAAAAAAAAAAAAAATAGAAAAAACTGATGGATCGCTAGATGGCGTCTCTGTTTTGTACAATTTAGTATATATTTTCTAAACTTGAATAATTGCAAGAAGTTGGCCAGGTTTTTTTTATTGTAAGTTCAGCAGTAAGTTTGGCTAAAAGAGGTTTTTTTGTTAAGTCTTCAGAAGTAACTATTACTAACAGTCTTATGCCAGGCCCTTGCGAACGTGCGAAGGATCACCCAAATATTGCACGTGGCAGTTTTTTTTCTTGAATCCTGAAATGAGTGTCTGTGATTTCATAAAATACCTGTAGCGTCTGGCGTTTATTATTTTCAAATTGCTTGAATTAGTATTGTAATTTTTTTGTCTCATCTATCGTTGTGCACTAAGATTATGAGAAGGAAAATGCTGCTTGTCATTTTTTAAAGGAAAGATTGATATGCAAATTTGTGAATTTAGGTAGATTCAAGAGAAAATATCGAGAATTTTTTTTTCTACAACAGGAGTTTCATTTTAGTTTTCCATTCTGGAAAGAAAAAACGACAAGCAAAGAAACAAACACAGAAAGAAGATTGGATTAATTTTTTTTTATTTTACTTTTTTTTCTTCGTACAACATCGAGACAGAATATCTCTTTCTGCGAATTCTACTGAAGTCTTCTGTCCTGGAAAGAAGGAACATTCAGGTGAAAAAAAGCCTTATTGCTTATATATTGTTCTTGTGTCCCATATCCTGATTTTTTTTTACCCTGAAAGACAAAAGGGAAGATTTCAAGAAAGACTTTATAATATAAATCCTCTCCCTTTGAAATAATAATAAATACTGAGAAAATCAATTGAAAAACTCTTCCAGTTATTTTTAAGGTGCATATTAACAGATAGAATCGTCACCATTCACTCTGCAAAGATGAGTGATTTAAACGACCGGCTGTCAGAGAAAGATAGAGCTAAATGCAGAACAGTTCTCTGGTTGTTTTATTTTATCATTGTTGTTTAATTTTTAGTTTTATTCTTTTTTATGGAATGACGCTTCTGTCTTGTTCGTCTTCGTCAGGATCTTGTGTGTTTCTGGTGGTCCTTGAAACATTAATGGCTCCCTGAATAGTTTCATATCCTACAGAGAGAGAGAGAGAGAGAGAGAGAGAGAGAGAGAGAGAGAGAGAGAGAGAGAGAGAGAGAGTTGGGGGAGAATCGTTAGTGTAGTTTGTGTGATGTTAATGGTGAGAGAGAGAGAGAGATGTTTTGGTCGTTGGTGTAGTTCGTGTGATGTTAATGGTGAGAGAGAGAGAGAGAGAGAGAGAGAGAGAGAGAGAGAGAGAGAGAGAGAGAGAGAGAGAGAGAGAGAGAGAGAGAGAATGATTTGGTCGTTGGTGTAGTTTGTGTGATGTTAATGGTGAGAGAGAGATTTTTGGTCGTTGGTGTAATTCGTGTGATGCTAATGGTGTGTGTGTGTGTGAGAGAGAGAGAGAGAGAGAGAATGTTTTGGTCTTTGGCCTTTGTGACTGCTCGGGCCTTTCCTTCTTCAGCAGTCCGTATGATGTTAATGATGAGAGAGAGAGGGAGAGAGAGAGAGAGAGAGAGAGAGAGAGAGAGAGAGAGAGAGAGAGAGAGAGAGAAGGAAGGAAGGAACGATAATAGAGGCGAAATCATCCCCACCTCCCTTAGCAGATGAAAGTGACAGAACAGGTGAGATGGAAGACGAGTTCTCCAAGGAAAAGAAGAAAAAAAATCCTTGTTATGAGTTTGTATGACAAGAGGGGAAATCCCTAATCCCTAATCCCTATATATGATGTTCCTAATAAAAAAAAAAACGATCCCTTACAGTCACCCGCTTGTTGTTGGGGTGTCGTTGGAAGTGGGTGAGGGGGGAGTTTAAGACCCCTTCCCTCCCCCTCCCAACCTCCTCCCTCCCCTCCCCCTTCCTTGTCCAGTATTTTATGGAGACTTAACGGACACGTCCAGGATATCTGGGTCCTTTAAGAAGGGTATATTCAAATTTGCCTTGGGATTAAGGGATTGCATTCTGGGGACTCCGCACAACGTAGAATGAATGGAAAAGTATTTGCGTGTTTAAATTGCGTACGCACGAGCGGCTTGTTTATTTACGCACGCGCGCTCGCCCAGACCGATATTTAATCAAACGCAGTTTGTTTCCGTATATTTATTGGTTTCTTCGTGTCAATACGATGGTCTTCGGGGGAATAAAATTCACGTTTAGATTTTCTGTCATCAAGCCCGGGTTGGCTTCTCTCTACCATTGGCGCTTATGAGTGAAGTGCTGTGGTCAGGGGTTTGGGACGGCATGCGATCACTGGGATGGTGACTTGCCAGGCATTTATATATATATATATATATATATATATATATATATATATATATATATATATATATATATATATATATATATATATTTATATATATATACATACATATACATATACACATATATATTAAATATTTTGTATATATATAAATATATATATATATATATATATATATATATATATATATATATATATATATATATATATATATGAAAGTTTAGCTAAAGAGGGGTTTTCATGTCTTATTATTCAGTTTCTCCTCATTAATACCTAATACATATTCTGTTGTTGTAACACATTATATATATATATATATATATATATATATATATATATATATATATATATATATATTTATGTATATATATATATATAGTATATATATATATATATATATATATATATATATATATATAATTTATATATATGTATGTATGCATGTATATTCCAGCAAACAGGTATATTACAAACCCCAACAACACATTTCAAAGAGAGAGAGAGAGAGAGAGAGAGAGAGAGAGAGAGAGAGAGAGAGAGAGAGAGAGAGAGAGATCCGGTTGGGGTCATTGCGTTCCCGATCTTATCTCTATATTTTCACTCCATCGTTCGTCCATTTCCTTCATAACAGGAGGAGTATTTTGGAGCATTTAGAGCATTTTCCCCTCTTTCACAGTTTCCCCTCTTCTCATTAATCCTCCCTCGTCGTGCGAACGTACGTACGGACGGACGGACTTAAGGACGAGCTGCGTCCGTGTGTAATTTTCGTGGGTCTTTATACAAGACGTGAAACTGCCTTTGGTGTTTTTTTTTCTTTTTTGCTGTAGTCGAGGCAGCCACTATGAAGGAAATTTCTGTTATTTATGCTTGTGCGTGGCGATTTGTGCAGTTTGTGGTCACGTGATTTGCTTGCTTGCACACAGGCACATACATTGTATATATATATATATATATATATATATATATATATATATATATATATATATATATATATATATATATATATATTTATATATATATATATATATATATATATATATATATATATATATATATACATATATATATCATGCATGTATGTATATATGTTTACATGTATATTGTGTATGTATATATATTTATATATATATATATATATATATTATATATATATATATATATATATATATATATATATATATGTGTGTAGTGTTTGTGTGTTGTCTGTATATATATACATACATATATATACATACACACACATGCACATACATACATAACCTAGTTACGAACCACTTTTTGCAATGTATGTACCTAATTTTACATTATTTAGTGATTTTTATGGAAAAGTAATGTTGACCACCATGTGCAGTGGTTAGTGTAATGACGAATGCTTTCGGTGGTAAGGGAATGATGAAAGAATGTCGATATTTCTGAAGATAATAAGGAAGGAATGTCGAAATTGTTAGTGAGAATGGGGGAGGAATGTCGAAATTGTTAGTGAGAATTAGGAGGAATGTCGAAATTGTTTCTTGGAGCGAGGGAGGAATGTCGAAATTGTTGGTGGAATGAGGGAGGAATGTCGAAATTGTTGTTTGGAATGAGAGAGGAATGTCGAAATTGTTGTTTGGAATGAGGGAGGAATGTCGGAATTGTTGTTTGGAATGAGGGAGGAATGTCGACATTGTTGGTGGGAATGAGGGAGGAATGTCGGAATTGTTGTTTGGAATGAGGGAGGAATGTCGAAATTGTTGTTTGGAATGAGGGAGGAATGTCGGAATTGTTTGGAATGAGGGAGGAACGTCGACATTGTTGGTGGGAATGAAGTCGTATGGAAAAGAGAGAAATCTCTTGCATGAAATCAGAAGCCTTCGATGGCGTCTACATCAGCATACATGAATAAATACATTGATACTTTTCCGTCTACATCAGTGACTCGAATAACTCGTTCTTTCGTCCCGGTAATATGTCCGTCCATCATAGAAACATGTCTATAAAGAAATTTAATCTCCTCCCCGTGTGGCTTTGCGTATTCACTGATATTGCAACTCAACAGTGTGTACATTCTCCTAATTTCAACTGGAAATAGATTTTTTTTTTCCCCCAGAATCAGAATTACGAACCTCGAGTTTTCATATGGACTTATGATTCTCGAATTTCGGAAAAGCGGCCCCGGTTGTTTGTTTTAGATTTTTAATTCCGTTTCGTCCACCGCTCGAAAGTGAATTACCCGCTCGTTTCTTGCTAATTGTTCTGAAATGCATAAACATTAGTTTTGAAAGAGGAGTTTTTTTTTGGTGGAGTTTACGTTTCGCTTGTTGTCTTGGCGTCTGCGTATACAGTATACATACATGCATACGTACATACATACATATATATATATATATATATATATATATATATATATAGATAGATAGATAGATAGATAGATAGATAAATAGATAGCATCATACATACACTCTGCTATTCAAATGTCTTGCGTGCAAGGTTTAGGCCCTTTCATTCTAACACGTCTCCCATGCTTCTTACATGACCAAACCACTTTCAGACTCATTGATCCATTTTTCAAATATGCCAACATTCCCCCTATGCTGTTAAACTTATGCAGTTCTCATATGTCCTGCAAGAATTTCCAATTGCTTCCATCAGTTTCTACTTCATGTTCGTTCACATTTATCTTGTTGGTATTGCACCTTTGTAAATGACGTCATCCTCCTTTCTTTTTACATTCCTTTGACTTACTTGAATTTCCATTTTGTATGACACTAACTTTCACAAGTAGAGTTCCTCATCAGTATATTTTTAAGCAAACCGCACTTGCATCATGAAGTTTTTTTTTTTTTTTTTTTACTTGTATCATGAAGTTTTTTTTTTTTTTTACATAGACTTCACCAGATATCAACACTGTCCGCATTATAGGCCCATGTAAACCTCGCACAGTTTTTTTTTACCCTTGTGTATGTATTTACACTTAATATTTCCCACACACTTTTCTGTCGCCCTTGTCACACTTTTCCTCGTACAAAGAGATGAGTGTTCCTGTCACAATTGCCTTTGGAAACTTCCTTCGAGGAAACTGGTTTTGCAACCAGCCATAGCCAGCCACTGAATTACAGTGTGTTTCAGTACATCATTATCGATCTATTCATGTCATATCATGGAACTTTTAACATCCTGTCGTGTTCATTCAAATATACTTTTAAATACCTTCTCCAACAATACAAGATTGCTTCTATTTTTTCAGAGAGGATCTGGCAATAAACGTCTTTTCTGCATTGCAATTGCTCATTAACCTGTTTCTTTTCTTGTTATTGCCCATCGTTGCAATGTTTTCCATCTCCCTTTCACTTCATTTTTCCGTAACCTCGCTATTCTTATTTTCCATGTCTCACCCTTTCCCTTCCATAAAATACCTCATTCCATTATCCAGACATTCGAGCATTTCATAAACTGTCTCTATTTACGTTTCTATAAAGACTCCATATGGCCAATAGGAACTGGAATCTCCCCCCCCCCTCGCTCCCTTGGGGACATTGACCTCATCCGTACCTTCATCCATAGAGAATTCTGCATCCACAGTATTCTCATCCACTTCTCTCCATACCTGTGCATCCTTCTAAAAGTAACAGCTTATCTTCTACCACATTACTGTTACTTCCAGCGCTTTGTTTTAATAAATACTTAAGAGTTATAAAGTCTTTTTCTTTCTCATATTTTTTTCCTGTTCAAATTTTTGACGGATTTACTGTAGAAATCTTGTATCTCAAGGTATACTGTCCAGTCATTCATTCCAGATTTGCCACTCCCCTTATCTCTCTCTCTCTCTCTCTCTCTCTCTCTCTCTCTCTCTCTCTCTCTCTCTCTCTCTATATATATATATATATATATATATATATATATATATATTATATATATATGTCCCCTATACACAAAACTTATATATATATATATATATATATATATATATATACAAAGTGTCCCTATATACACAAAACTTCATGGTCAGTTCTTATATATCCATATGTATATATACAGTATATATATATATATATATATATATATATATATATATATATATATATATATATATATATATATATATATATATATATATATATATAGGCTATGCATGTATATATACACAAACAACACACACACACACACACACACGGGATTTATATCTTACGCTGTGTCTGTCTGTCTGTATGTCTGTCTGAGGAATTCGTGTTCCCCCTCCCCTTTTCTTTTTTTTCGCTCCTCGTTGCTTTGATCCGGACGATAATGGTTCTTCTGTCTTTACGCCCCTCTACTCACCCTTTTCTCTTCTCTCTTCCCCCTTTTTCATTAGAGATTTTCATCACCTTTTCATTTTTCCGTTTCCCCTCGGTGTATATTTTCTTCCTTTTCCCCTCCTCCTCTTTTTCCGCATCTTCCTCCTCCCCTGTCTACTTTTCCTTCCTTTCCTCTTCGACTAAACCCTTTCCCTACCCATATCCTCTCTCCCCATTTCTGTCTCCTCCCCTTCCCCTTTCCTCTTCACCTACACCCCTGCCTACCCATATTCTCTCCATCAGTCCCCTCCCTACCCCCTCCCTAACACCTTCCCATTTCCCATACCCCTCCCTACTCCTACTGATATTCTCCTCCCCCTCCACTCTCCTCCAAGTTTTTCCTCCGTGATGTAATTAGGCTTCGCGTCTCTATTTCCGGTTCTTCATTTTTTCCTCTTCCTTACATTTTTGTGTTTTTTCATTTCTTTTTTTCCTGTTTGTTTGTTTGTTTGTTTGTATGGCTTTCCGAGAGTGAAGGACGCCTTTTTATGTTGCTTCGTCTGGGCCAGTTTGTGAGGATAATCTCGTGGTTTTGGTGGTTTAATTCCTGGTTTAAGTGGTTTATCTTGTGGTTTAGGTTATTAAATTCTTGATTTTGGTGATTTATTTAGTGGTTTGAGTTGTTTGGTTCGTGGTTTAGTGGTTTATCTCGTGTTTTTGGTGGTTTAATTCGTGATTTTGGTGCTTAACCTTGTGGTTTTGGTGCATTAACTCGTGATTTCAGTGCTTTATCTCGTGTTCTGTGTGCTTTATCTTCTGATTTTTGTGCTTTATCTTGTGATTTCAGTGCTTTATTCGTGATTTTGGTGCTTTATCTCGTGGTTTCAGTGTCTATCTTGTGATTTTTGCGCTTTATCTGGTGATGTTGGTGCTTTACCTTGTGATTTTGGCGCTTTATCTCGTGGTTTTAGTGCTTTTATCTTGTGAATTCGGTGCTTTATCTCGTGATTTTGGTGCTTTACCTTGTGATTTTTGAGCTTTAACTCGTGATTTTGGTGCTCTAGCTTGTGATTTCGGTGCTTTATCTCATGGTTATAGTGCTTTTATCCTGTGATTTCGGTACTTTATCTTGTGTTTTCGGTGCTTTGTCTCGTGATTTTGGTGCTTTACCTTGTGAATTTTGTGCTTTATCTCGTGGTTTTAGTGCTTTTATCTTGTGAATTTGGTGCTTTATCTGGTGATTTTGTCCTTTATTTCTTAGTTTTGGTGTTTTAGCTCGTGATTTCGGTGCTTTATCTGGTGAATTCGGTGCTTTACCTTGTGACTTTTGTGCTTTATCTCGTGGTTTTGTGCTTTTATCTCGTGATTTCGGTGCTTTACCTCGTGATTTTGGTGCTTTATCTTATGAGTTCGGTGTTTTATCTCGTGGTTTTAGTGCTTTTACCTTTTGATTTCGGTGCTTTATCTCATGATTTTGGTGCTTTTATCTCGTGGTTTTTTGTGCATTATCTCGTGATTTCGGTTCTGTATCTCGTGGTTTCGGTGCTTTATCTTGTGGTTTAATTCTTGATTTTAGTGCTTTATCTTTTTTAAAAAGACGTGATTCAGCTGGCTTTGTTTTATCCCTTGTAAATTTTGTGTTGATTTTAAGATGCTTCAGGAAAATATTCAAATGAAGGCAGTATGAAAGGGCAAGGAATGAAAGTTTATCTATTATATTAAGAGATGTTCTAAAAGCCCCCAAAAATATTAAATTTTTTTTTTCTAGAAAGATGCGAGTATAAAAGTTGCATATATAGCTGCATATATACATATATATATATATATATATATATATATATATATATATATATATATATATATATATATATATATAGACACATGTATGTGTATATATTATATATATGTAAATATGTATTTATATGTTTGTATGTAAATATGCAAATATATATAAATGTGTATATATAATATATGCATATATATATACACACACATATATATATTCATCCATACCCCTACAGTAAAGTAGTATCCTTAGAACGGCCTTCTTAGGGAATAATCATTTATCTCTCTCTCTCTCTCTCTCTCTCTCTCTCTCTCTCTCTCTCTCTCTCTCTCTCTCTCACACACACACACACACACACAGAAAGAAAGAGAGCGGTACGTAAGTAAAAGTAAGAAGATTGTAGACAAAATAGGGGATTTTAAGAAGTAAGCACTGAGTCGTTGCTGACAAGGCAGGCGAGAGAGAGAGAGAGAGAGAGAGAGAGAGAGAGAGAGAGAGAGAGAGAGAGAGAGAGAGAGAGAGAGAGAGAGAGACCTCACTGAGACACGTGTATAGAATCATTGCGACAGATATCCAGACTGAAAATTCTTGGCTAAAAATAAAACAAAAAAATCCTTCCCGTGATTGAGAGAAAACCTTTGAACGTAAATTGCTAAATCTCTCTCTCTCTCTCTCTCTCTCTCCGCTTTTTACTTTTCATAGTTCTCGTTTGGTATTTCCAGTTGTACAACTCCTTCAAACATGTATTGCTTCGACTTTCATAGCTCATTTAGCTACAAATCCTTCCACCTTCTGGGATGCTGTACTCTGGTCAAAATAATAAGTGGGCGGTTTCACAAGGTCCCTGGTTCAATCCCGGCGTGCCTCTCACTAGTCGACCCAGGTAAAAATGGGTACTAGGGTCAGAAAAAAAATAGGGCCATAGCATGGTACTATATTATAGCAACCGGAAGGCTCTACTTTCCTGGTGCCACTCTCTCTATGGAGGGAAAGTGTGTATGGTGTAAATATAAATAATAATAATAATAATAATAATAATAATAATCAAACGTTTATGGTACTTAATGATAATTACTATATTACTCTTACGCGTACTACGCAATTTTTATGATAAATGATTATTTGTTTACGAATTACATTAACTAGTAATAATCATAATGATCTCACACTTTCTAAAGACTCTTATCACCTAATGCTAGGAATCATAATGTTGGTAAGTATAATTCTAATGGCCATCATTTATGTTCAGTCATATTTATGAAGATATTGGATGCTCCATCTGTCACTGATCAGCTTTGTCTTGACACAGGAACAGTGATAACCAAGAAATCTCTCTCTCTCTCTCTCTCTCTCTCTCTCTCTCTCTCTCTCTCTCTGTTGTCTTTCCACTCTCCTGCTGATGGTCTCATTGTCTTTTCTGCTTGTTTTGTCCCGAAGAATACAAGAGGGTCTTCGCCAGAGCCGTGCTTTTTCGTTTCTCTGGTTCATAGTCGGTTGTAAAAAAATGGTGAAGGGGATAGCTAGCTGTATATGGGTTTTCCCCACGCGCACACACACACACACACACACACACACACATATATATATATATATATATATATATATATATATATATATATATATATATATAAAACAATTGTTTCATTGTGCAATTGCGATGTTTTGTCCTCCTGTTACACCTTTTCAAACTTTTTTTACTCGCAATTTCCCTTTCGGCGCTGAATGGCCTCATAGGTCCCGGGCCTTGGCTTGTGACCCAAATTTCATATTCCATTCCATTCAACCACAACTAATGTATTGACGTTATTATTACTAATGTTTACCCTCAGTCACCTTCGTCATGGCTGCAGTATTCCCTCGAATGATTCTCTTATTAACGCATTTATCTTTCCTTAGTTTATTCCCTTTTAGATTTCTGTAAAAGAGAACTATTGTGCCGGCTTTGTCTGTCCGTCCTCACTTTATTCTGCCCGCACGTTCCTGTCCGCACTTTTTCTGTCCGCCCTCAGATCTTAAAAACTACTGAGGCTAGAGGGTTGCTAGTAGGTATGTGTATCGTCCACCCTCTAATCATCAAACATACCAAATTGCAGCCTTCTATCTTCAGTAGCTTTTATTTTATTCAAGGTTAAAGTTAGCCATAATCGTGATTCTGGCAACGATATAGAACACGCCACCACCGGGTCATGGTTAAAGTTTCATGGGCAGCTGCTCATACAGCATTATACCGAAATCACCGAAAGATAGATCTATTTCCGGTGGCCTTGATTATACGCTGTAGCGGCTGTACAGAAAACTCGATTGCGCCGAAGAAACCTCGGTGCATTGTTTACTTGTTTATTTTTGTATGTGACAGGCAGCTGAGAGCTCTACATGCCATGTTTGAGATAGCCTACTGTAATTGTGATAGGATTTTTCTGACTTGAAACGTCAAAATGTCCATCACTATTTCTGGAGGCCATTATTTGTCCTCTGGTCATACCTTTTAGAGATCTGCAGATGATAAGATATACTGTTAAGGCTTTATGCCAGCACGGGCTCTTGCTCATACTCGGGAGGTTGGGGGTTGGGGAGGTACAGCGACTGTTTCTTATGTGATTTCGCACTATTGCTCCACTCCAGTACTCACTGTGGTCTGTTAAGACTGTATGTGATAATTCTGAATATTTGAAATGAAAATGTCCACTTTTATATTTCAACTTAAAAATTTTTTCATAGGGTTTTTATTGCGCTGAAGGAATTCATTATTTCATATGATTATTATTATTATTATTATTTTTTCTATCACAGTCCGGGTTGCATCCTGCCTCCTTAGGAGTCCATCACTTTTCTCACTATGTGCGCTGTTTCTAGTAGCACACTCTTCTATTATTATTATTATTATTATTATTATTATTATTCAGAAGATGAACCCTATTCATATGGAACAACCCTCCCCCCTCGCCACAGGGGCCACTGACTTGAAATTCAAGCTTCCTAAGAATATTGTGTTCATTAGAAAGAAGGACAAGAAGGTAATGGGAAAGACAAAAAGAAGAGGTCACATATTAAAAAAGGAAAAATAAACTAACAACTTAATAGATATCTATGAGCTAACTATAGTTCTTAAATTATCCAAAAAAAAAAATACTTCAGATATTTTATTCTACAGATTTGAGAACATCCTTCGGTTCTCTGGAAGCAAGTCTGGCAAAGTAATGACCTTTTTGGATTGCTTCATCGAATATGAACACATTTATAAAGATCATTATCATATCTGAAATCGGCAGGTGATTCCTCCTGTTAAAACTTATCATAATCACAATAAAAAAAAGTCACCATTCTAACATTATAATTTTTTTCTTTGAAAATTACTAGACGATGACGAGGACATAATAATTCCTCAAGTAGTGTCAGCGCCCCGTTTCTTGCTGACTCGTCACTTTTCCTCCCTTAATTTTCCCTCCTTTTACCTTTCTCTGTCGCTCTCACGTCGTTCACATATCATCCTCCTCCTCCTCCTCCTTCTCGTCCTCCTCCTCCTCCTCCTCCTTACCATCACCTGCCACTCCTCCCATTCCGCCTTCACTGATTGGATGTGGAGAGAAAGAGAGAGAGAGAGAGAGAGAGAGAGAGAGAGATGAAGAGGGGGGCTAGCTGGAAGGACTGTTAGCGTCGGCGACCATCCCATTAGCAGATAATCATGTTACTAGAGCTACTCACCCCATCCTTCAAGTGGTCTCCAGCTAGTGGTCTCTGCTCCTAGGGGTCCCTTTATTGTGGGGGAAGGTGGGGGGGAAGGAAGGGCCAAGGACTAGGCCTCTGGGAAAGCAGGGGGAAGAATGGAATGAGTAAGGGGAGGAGGTTTGGAGTGTCGGAGGAGGAATGGGGCTGTTGATGGTGATGGGGGGGTTTTAGGATAGAGTGAATGGATGGGGTGGGAGGGGTTAGGGGCCTCCAAGGAGCCACTATGGCTGTGACTGTCATGGCTGGCTGTGACTTGTCTCTACCGATGTTCCCATTTTTATTGATTTCTTGTAGCAGGTGCTAATTTGATTCTTCCTCTTTTTTTTCCAGAAAAGGGAAGGAGGAGGAGAAGGAGGAGGTGGAGGAGGCCTTGCTAGGCCGCCTTATTCCATTCTGTCTACTACCTCTCTTATCTTGTGCATTTCTTTGTTCTGAAATTCAGTGATTAATCTCCCGCTACTCCAGTGAATATTTGAATCTCTCTCTCTCTCTCTCTCTCTCTCTCTCTCTCTCTCTCTCTCTCTCTCTCTCTCTCTCTCTCATTTTACAATTGAATATGTATAAAGAGATCATTTCAGTTTAAGACCTTAGGTTAGGTCGCACATTTTACATGTAAATTTTTGTATAGAAAGGGCCCACTTTTTGCAATTTTGTATTACTTTATAAGTTCTATAGGCCTCCAATATAGGCCATCATATTAAGGCAAGTTGCGAAAATTTTACATTTCTCATTGTTATTCGGCGGATGTTCATATTCAAATTACGAATTTTTAACTCGGGGCTTATTTTTAAGCTTCGAGATTGTAGGGAAATCTGTTGGAAGACTAATTTTGGGATCAATAACTATTGTTCATTTAACCATATTTACTTGTTACTCTTCTGGGTATAATATATACCGTATATATATATATATATATATATATATATATATATATATATATATATATGTGTGTGTGTGTGTGTGTGTGTGTGTGTGTGTGTATGTGAGTAAACTTGTGACCAGCTTATTATTTTTACATTTCTTTTGAAAGACACGAAAAATGTACTAAAAAGTAAGAAAAATAATTTAAGTTCAAGATCAATAAATTGAAGTCACTTAGTCTCTCAGTGTGACATTATATATATATATATATATATATATATATATATATATGTATTTATTTATATGTGTATATACATATATATATATATATATATATATATATATATATATATATATATATATATATATATATATATATATATACAGTATAATGTATACGATGTACATGTGTGTGTGTTTTTATTATTAGAGAATATTTTTCATGCGAGATTTAGAAAGGTTTCCTTCTGTTCAAAAGATATATAATCACATATATATATGTGTATATGTGTATCTTTTTGCTTTATTAATATCCTCTCTTTGGTTGGGAAGGACAACAATTTTCCAACCTTCTGAGCAACGCACATTGTTCGACATTGCTTTGGCCGAAACTTGTGGAGAGAGTTGTTCTTTCAGAAAGTTGTTATTCTTAGGACAGATAAGTCTCAATAGCTTTGTCTGGTTATGCTCTCTCTCTCTCTCTCTCTCTCTCTCTCTCTCTCTCTCTCTCTCTCTCTGGGGGAGCCTTTATCTCCATGAAAGTTTGTCGTAATTGGCAGAGTTACATTTGTTGTTCTATTCTTTGACAAAGCCTCTCGACTCCTTAGGGTTGTGAGTGAGTGATGTAGAGTTTTGACGGTTGTTGTTGTTGTTTTTGCGCGCGTTGTTTGGCGCCGCCGTTGCGTCCGTTGTCGTGCCGATACTTTTTGACGTCATGCGTATGTCATTTTTAGTTTTTTTTTTTTTCACCCATACGTCGTGTTCTCTCCTAAGAGGCGCTGGCTCCAGATTGGCGGTATGTTATCCTTCCTATTCTCAGATGCCATCTTTGAGAAAGAATGCCAGTCCTTGCCCTTGCTCTCTCTCTCTCTCTCTCTCTCTCTCTCTCTCTCTGAAACACATACATTTATATATATATATATATATATATATATATATATATATATATATATATATATATATATATATATATATATATATATATATATATATAATTTATATGTATACATACATACATACATAAATACACACATACCAGAGAGAGAGAGAAAGAGAGAGAGAGAGAGAGAAAGAGAGATGGCACCCAGCGAGTATGTGCGTGCGTTTCCATATGGCACTTTGGAAACTGGAGGATTCAAGGAAAACTTCGCAGAGAGAGAGAGAGAGAGAGAGCATGAGGCTGGCATTCTTTTTCAAAAATGGCATCTGGGAATAGGAAGGTTAACATATATATATATATATATATATATATATATATATATATATATATATATATATATATATATATATATATATATATATATATATATATATATATATATATATATATATATATATATATATATACATATATATATACATACATATATACATATACCTATGCATATAAAAACGTATGTGTATACTCTAAGTATTATATATAGATCTGTACGTCAATAGCCCCTTGTGTGTAACAGCGTTTGTTCCCCTTACGAGACATCCTCCGTAAGTGAAATTACACGGAACATTGGCGATTGCGGCATACAATTTTCTACGGCAATAGGCCTTGTGGAATCCCTGGTTGAACATAATACCTGTAATCTCCATAAGTGGTTTCCTTCACGGGATGGTACTGTACTTTTTCATAAACCTCTCTCTCTCTCTCTCTCTCTCTCTCTCTCTCTCTCTCTCTCTCTCTCTCTCTCTCTCTGAAGTTTTCCTTGAATCTTCCAGTTTCCGTGGGTGCCGTATGGAAACGCGCACATACTTCGCTGGATGTCGTCTCTCTCTCTCTCTCTCTCTCTCTCCTCTCTCTCTCTCTCTCTCTCTCTCTCTCTCTCTCTCTCTCTCTCTGTTTCGCCATAGATAAATGGGATGGAAAATAGCTTATGTTAAGAATGTTCATCTACTGAATAATCTATTATTTTAGCCAAAGCTTGCTCTAATTACATGCATAATCAATCACATACATTAAACACTATATATATATATATATATATATATATATATATATATATATATATATATATATATATATATATATATATATGTGTGTGTGTGTGTGTGTGTGTGTGTGTGTGTGTATAGATGAATAAATAAGTAATGGAAATGGTGTGTTACTGTCTTGACTATGGTGTTGGTTATCTCCGTCCAGTTCTTGTTAAAGAAATTAAGGCAAAATCTTTCGTAAAAGTAGTCTAGTGTTGTAATTTAAAACTGAACGATTGAGTGAATGGGAGGTGGGGTTGCCTGTTTACGAACCCAGATTAAATTATTAACATTAAACATTTAATGTAATTTTTTTGTCAGATATCGTGATCTTTTACAGTTGGTTGTTGTGCACGATACAGTTAATGCTTCTCTTATTTATTTATTCTTTTTGCCATTTTACTTTGTGTAGTGAATGTTATATCATAGCTCAGATTTTTGTGTGAAATTCAAGTTTCCTTCAGCATTCTTAAACCGGTATGGGAACAAGGGGAAGGTATTTATTTTCTTTTAATGTAAGAGTGGCGTTTGTGTAACATTGGAATGGCAGCAGACTTCAGAAATGATTCCTTTTGTTGAGGGAGGCTTCATCGCTAAGTTATTCTGACCTCTGAACTAAAAACTAAAAGCAAAGGTTAGAATATACCCATAGTAGCACGAGTCTTGAAATGGAGAAACAAATCCACGGTTATGTATGGGTACAAAAAAAAAATTGAAAAATAATCCTAAACAAAGAATTTTCGGGAATCTGTTCGATTCCCCTTGTGAAAAGAAAGCTCTCTCTTTAGATCTATTTCTAAATCTATCTGTACCCATACATAACTGTGGATTTGTTTCTCCAAAGCATAGGTTATTATGTCAAGGCCTACGGATGAGTCTTTCACGACAAGGTTCAAAATTAACAATCGTTATGAATTATGACAAGTCCCTTGGAATGTTGACGACAAGATCTGAAAGCTAACATTCAAGGTGAATTTTGATGACCAAACCCAATGGACAAATTAATATGTAAAGACTCAACAAATAACGTTAGGGATAATATACCACGAAGAGACTTTGAAAACAAAATTAACGATGATTTATTGATTTATTAACATTATTAACATTATATCATGAAGGTATTAGGATTCGAAAATGGCTGACTGAGTAGTTTGATTTAAGTTCTCCCCAACATATTCCTTCAGCAAGTTCATCATAAAGAGAGAGAGAGAGAGAGAGAGAGAGAGAGAGAGAGAGAGAGAGAGAGAGAGAGAGAGACCGACCGCAGGCATACATGAGGCTCCCGTTCGGGCAATTTTCCAAAATGAAGCGTTTCGTATTGTTTACCTCTTCAGTACGGCGGAGCACCGAGAAGAGTAAGAGAAGGAAAGGAGAGGTGTGTTTTCTGATTAGGTTTTCTCTCGTGTTTTTTTTATTTTTTTCTCGTCGTTCTTTCTTTTTTTTTCTTATTGAATTTTGTATTTTGGTTTCGTTTTCCTGCTTGTTCTTGTGGGTTTCTTTGGGGAAAATTTTATTTCCGCTTAGTTTTACAGCTTCAAGATTGCGGAAGAGAGACTCTCTCTCTCTCTCTCTCTCTCTCTCTCTCTCTCTCTCTCTCTCTCTCTTTCTCACACACACATGTGTATGTATATATATATATATATATATATATATATATATATATATATATATATATATATATATATATATATATGTCTGTTTGTTTAGTGAATAATATTTTTATATAAAAGGACTGTTGATTTTCATTAA
>NC_089793.1:27760323-27765323 GCF_040412425.1 Macrobrachium rosenbergii | reverse complement strand
CGTGCGTCTGGCACCGCTATAGGTGCCAACAACACAGGCCACCACCGGGCCATGGCTGAAAGTTTCATGGGGCGCGGTTGAGAGTTTCATACAGCATTATACGCTGTACAGAAAGCTCGATTGCGCCGAAGAAACCTGCGCATTTTTTAGTTGTTAATGTCATAGGTGACCATGTTTCAAGTGTGTGACAGTTAAATGTGGAGTTCGTTTCCCGTAGACTTTCCGCCTGCCGTGCGCCATTCAAGGCTTTGGTCTTTATCCCCGTATTTAGGAGATTAGCAAGGCTGTACTCCCGAATTGATCAGGTTAGCTCATCGTTACACAGGTTAAATGAACTTTACACCAATAATGAGCAGATTAGCTAAGCTATACTACCTACGGGTAGGTTAGTTAAACTTGACTCCCTTACTGGTTGACTCGAACTTGACTCTCCAACTTAGCAGGTTAGTCCTACTTTACTCAGCTAGTGAAAAGGCTGACTCAGCTTGACTTAGCTTGACTCAGCTATTGAGTAGGTTAACTCACCTTTGCTCCTCTATTGAGTAGGTCACTTCAACATTTCTCTGCCTTCCATACTGAGTAGGTTAGTTCAGGTAAAATTTTGAAAATTAAAATATCTTATGGAAATGATTTAATTTTTGAAAGCTTTGTGTCCAACTCTTGTTTTTATAGAAGGGCTAGGTTGTGATTGCAGTCATTTTTTTATGTAAGGACCATATCTATGTTTATCCATTATATCTCTTCATTGGAAAAGACTTGTCAATAAAATGCGTAATGGGCTGAAAATCTATGCCCAAATTACCCTGTAATTTATTGTTTAATCACTTTTAACAAATTTTTATATGCGACGTCAATTACCTTTTGTTGTTGTATCGCCAGTCTGGATGCAACTAATCAGCACTCTCATCTCTCTTCAAATTTAACTTTTTTTACCCCATGATAGAGGTGCAGCGATTTTCATAATATTATGAGCTGAACTTCGCAACTTTTCAAAAAGTTTTGAAAGTGAGGTACATTAAATAGAAGTTAAGAGATTATCACATGAAGGAAAATTATTTCTCCCCAAAAAAGCAGATGTTTTGTTTTGTATTCATGTATGTGTGTATATACATACAGTATATATATATATATATATATATATATATATATATATATATATATATATATATATATACATACATGATGTTTTAAGTAATACGAAAAACTTTTCTAACAGTAATATATAACTGTTTCTTTTTGTTGACTGGATGCCTTCTTTGGACTCCTGTTTGTTGATGTATATGCATGAATAGCTTATATATATATATATATATATATATATATATATTATATATATATATATATATATATATATATATATATATATATATATATATATATATATATATTATTATGTGTGTTCGTGTATACGTTCTCCTTCGAAATGCTTGCAAATTGAATCTAAGTTATGTATATTTCACGCAGTGCACCTTGTTAGATTCTGGATCTTCGTGGAAAACCTTTTTTATATTTTGGGAGAATATTTGTACTGTAGCAATAGCTTCTGAGCGTCGGCTCAGCCCAAAAGCTCTGTGTGGTATAAAGTGCAGTGGTGAAGGAATCTGCAGTTTCTCTCTCCTCTCTCTCTCTCTCTCTCTCTCTCTCTCTCTCTCTCTCATCCTTCGTCTTCCCCTTCGACAGTGTTCTTCTGCATGAGGGCTTCCCCCAAAATATCATGAGGACCAAATATTCGCGCCCCTCGGCATGGAATTAAATGAAATTGTTTTTGTTGCGGATTCAAAAAAAAAAAGAAGAGGAGGAGGAAGTAAAAGAAGAAGAAGAAGACTTCGTTCAGTGTGTTTTTTATTATGCCTTTAGATAGAGTTCGTTATTTTGTGAGACTACAAGGCTTCGTTCATGTGCTGAAATGTCAGTCAGTCAGTCAGCAAGCGACACGGTCTAGTGAACGCGCGCCTCGCGCTGATATTCAGGTGGAAGATTATCATTACGTTTCAGGTGGGTAATCACGGTGATTGCAGGGTTCTTTTCATTAAGGTCATTTTAGCGTAAAACTAATACGGACGTTAGGAAGGATTTTAACGGGGGTCAGAAAAAAAAATACCCGGAGTCATATCAGACGCATTGCAAGCTGTTCTTTGTTAGTGGGCCATGGCTATTTGGACGCGCACAAAAGGAGGTTTTAATGAGATGCGAGTCTCTCGTTTTGACAACCCTGCAGTTTCATTAGGTGCCCTATGTTGCTCCGGAATTTGTGGGTTCTTATTCTGTGTTCCCAGTCGCGTGCGCAGTCATGAACGTTGGGTGTTCTGGCTCCCGTTTAATTCTGTGTTCCCAGACGTATGTTTAGTCTAGAACGTTTGGCTGTGATTTGATTTTGTGTTCCCAGTCGTATGTTCAGTCTGTAACGTTTCACTCTCGTTTAATCCATTATTCCCAGCCTTGTACTCAGTCTTGAACATTTCACTCTCGTTTAATTAAGTGGTCCCAGTCGTATGTTCAGTCTTGAAAATTTCTCTCTCGTTTAATATTGTTCCCAGTCGTATGTTCAGTCTTGAACATTTCACTTTCGTTTAATTGTTCCCAGTCGTAGGTTCAGTCTTGAAAATTTCTCTCTCGTTTGATAAAGTGTTCCCAGTCGTATGTCCAGTCTTGAACATTTCACTTTCGTTTAATTAAGTTTTCCCAGTCGTATATTCAGTCTTGAACACTCCACTTTTATTTAGTTAATTGTTCCCAGTCATATCTTCCGTCTTGAATATTTCACTCTCGTTTAATTTAGTGTTCCCAGTCGTATTTCAGTCTTGAACACTCCACTTTTATTTAATTAATTGTTCCCTGTCATATCTTCAGTCTTGAATATTTCACTCTCTTTTAATTCAGTGTTCCCAGTCTTGAACTCTTCACTCTCGAGTTTTTGCAATAAAATTATTTTTTAATGAAGTTATAGAGTACTCTGTCTTGTGGTCTGACAGAGTAGCGGTGCAGAGTCTGTTATTACGCAAGCAAATGAGTTAATTAACTAAGTTGATTCCAGCTGTCGGGTTTTTTTTTTATTCTTAGCCAAGTTGTAGGGCTTTGGGTTTGGTCAGTACCTGGGTGGGTTACCACTAGTGAATGCTAGAGGTCGTTGTGTCCTGAACTCCCGTAAATATACGATAGATCCAGGAGCCTGCTTGAATTAGTAGCGGTTCACATTGAGTCTTTTAGAGGCAGAAAGCGAATGAATGTGCTCGGATAAATAATTTGGCACATTCACATAATTAGAACAGAAAAGGCCTCACACCCCGTAAGGGGGCAGTGCCGTCAGTGCACCTCATGCGGTGCACTGTACGCATTAGTTAAGGATCTTTGCAGCATCCCTTCGGCCCCTAGCTGCAAACCCTTTCATACCTTTTACTGGACCTCCGTTCATATTCTCTTTCTTCCATCTTACTTTCAACCCTCTCCTAAAATTGTCTCAGTGCAACTGCGAGATTTTCCTCCTGTTACACCTTTCAAACCTTTCTACTCCCAATTTCCCTTTCAGCGCTGAATGACCTGATAGGTCCCAGCGCTTGGCCTTTGGCCTAAATTCTATCTTCCTATCCATCCTGTCCTAGAAAAGGCCACGTTTGTATCCTATGAAGAACACAGATTTCTACCCTATGAAGAACTGGTTAGCACTGTCTTTCCCTTGGCACGAAATTCAAGTGTTCATGTAGATGAATAGATAAACCGTAAAGTATGCAGATGTGATTCATTGGAGAGTAGAGGAATAGCTGAGGAATGCAGCTGCCTCTATTTTAAATGTGTTCTTTCTGAAACTATTCTGAAAAAAACTTTTTATTTTGGGCGTTTTGAAACTATTTCGGAAAACTTTCGTTGTTATTTAGACTTTCAGCAACCATTTCAGAGAGTTTTGCCTTGCGCGTTCTCTGTTCAGGTTTATTAATAATAATAATAATAATAATAAATAATAATAATAATAATAATAATAATAATAATAATCATAATAGTGGTAGTGATCAAAATACCATCATTAATATTTTCTGAGTATTATACCTGAAGCCTGCTAACTTTTAAGTTACTGGTGATGTTGATTTTAATATTAAGAAAAACGTTTCATTACACATTAAAAATTTATTCACTTTGATGCATTTTACACTTAAATGGATCTGAATTACACCATTACAGTCACTGAAAAAAAGCAAGCAGGATTTTTTACCTATTAGTACCTCGGTGACATTCAATCATATACTGGTAGTTTGCTCTCCCCAAAATGTAATGCCAATCAGTGTCTGAGCTGGTGTTTGTGGGGGGGAATGGAAGGGAAGGGGGGGTTTGTTCGTATAAACGTGTCTCTCAGCGTAAAACAAAAGAAACGTTTTCTTCTTTCTTTTTTTCTTTGTCGCAAAGCGGATGAGAACCTTTGAAAACACCCTCTCCCCTCCTCTCTCATCATCTCCTCTCCTCCCCGGAAAAGAGAGAAGAGCAGCGACCCGGCCAATACGCCTGAACACATCCTAAAGCATTCTTATGCCTGTCACAAAATGCTTTTACCCCTCCTCAATGCTTTGAATCGCTCTAACAAAATTCTCACTGGTGTTGCTGATACTCGTCCTGCTAAAAATGAAAGGTTTTTGGAAGGCGCGCAGTGCTTGCTGGGTACGCCTGCGCGCACGCCATGCGGGGTGGATGTGGAGGAGTGTCTACTGCGCAGGTTCTTCAGGGTGCCTGGGGAATTTATGAAAGTAGAGGAATGTACGCCTGATGTGGGGTTGTAGAATCGATCTATTTAGAGATCGCAATTGCAGGATGTCAATATACGCCACGCGCATATTGGATATCCCGTGTATATTTGAGGGGTGTGTTTATATGACTCGTACATATTATTCTCTCTCTCTCTCTCTCTCTCTTCTCTCTCTCTCTCTCTCTCTCTCTCTTATATATGAGATATATATATATATATATATATATATATATATATATATATATATATATATATATATATATATATGTGT
>NC_089793.1:27747823-27755323 GCF_040412425.1 Macrobrachium rosenbergii | reverse complement strand
GTGTAAAATTTCTTCATACATGCATTTACGTATAAACTCTCATATCATCTTGCATTTTATGAGGAGAATATTTCATACAAAAGTTTCTTTTCCGTATAGTTATCTGCCTTTGTTCCCTTGATACAAGTCAACTATTATTTTCTTCAGAAAGTTTTCCTCATGCAAAAAGTAATGAGTTCCTTCAGCATTCATCAGTTTTCTTGTTGCAAAATATAAAACTAGTTTAATAATTATACCTTCAGTTTAAGATTCTGCTCGTAAGCCTTCGATATTTTAGAACCCTTGTTCATAAGAAATTATCCCGTGATAAATAACGTCTTCTTTGCAACAAGCTAAAATTGCATAGTTTTCTTTTTTCGTACATTGCAAGGCGGAAGAATGCGGTATATTGGCCTCTCCCAAAATGCAGCCGCGGAAACTTAGAGGCGTCACTTGCAGGCATGCAAAGTGGCGTGCATCTGCATTTAAAACACTGGGCTGTTTTCAAAACCTTATGGAGAAATTATTGTTCGAATTTTGCTATTTTTGTTTATGACTAAAATGTCTAGAACTCTGATAAGCATGGTATGTACAACTCTTTAACCTTATTAA
Organism: Macrobrachium rosenbergii; assembly: GCF_040412425.1. Classification (NCBI taxonomy): domain Eukaryota; kingdom Metazoa; phylum Arthropoda; class Malacostraca; order Decapoda; family Palaemonidae; genus Macrobrachium; species Macrobrachium rosenbergii. The sequence continues at coordinate 27,754,732 of NC_089793.1, read as the reverse complement.
TATGAAACGGTTGCCCCTTCCTCCGCGTTCCAAAAATGATATAAATTTAATAGAAAAAATTTATTAAACAACGCCACAGATAAACGTATCCAGGTAAAAAACAATAATCGTTGGCAACGGAGCGTTTTGACCACTCTAGCGGGTTTGTCACCTGGGGAACTTCGAGTGTCTTGTAACCTGAAGACTGTCTCCATTCCACGGTAATGCTGGAACAGATGAAGATGGTAATTTTACAATATCTTAGCGGATTTAACGACAGAAGATCTCTGTTCCACGGTATTACGGCAAATGGAATGGCAATGATTGGTGATTTTACAACACCTTAGCCGATTTAACGACAGACTATCGCAGTTCTACAATATTACAGCAGAAAGAATGGGCAAAGATGGCAATTTTATAACAGTATGAATAGTGAAATAGAAAAGAGGGCTATGATGCAGTGCCACAGCAGATGGGACGGAAGACAGTGGCACTCATACAATACCACAACAGATGGAATAGAAGACTATGGCAACTTCACTAAAATAGAGCAGATGGAAGGGAAGAGAGAGCGACAATTTTACGATAACAAGATCACTCCTGGAACGGAAGACAGTGAAAGAGAAGAAGAAGAAAAGGGTCTAGGGGATCTATTCAGTTGCGAGATAGGGAAAGATGCCTAATTTCCCCCAGAGTAATCCCCCTTTTATTTTATAAAGACTTCGAGTGCTGGGAGAACAAAAGGGAAGGAACGGCGCGTCGTTCTTCTTAACGAGATGGTAAGGTCAGAAGGTCGCTGAGGTTACTTAGTGTAAAGCGTGTGTGTGTGTAAACATTATATTATATATATATATATATATATATATATATATATATATATATATATATATATATATATATATATATGTGTGTGTGTGTGTGTGTGTGTGTGTGTGTGAATATATATACTGTATATACATACATACATACATACAAATATTATCATCTTTAGGACCAAGCTGAAAGGGCCATTGACTTACTCCTATAAAAAAACCTTACAGAGAAAAGGCGACCTCTCTCCCTCAAAGCCTTAGCGCCTCACTGTGCCTTTCCACATCACTTTAATCATTTGGGTTTTTCATTTATTCTCCCGGGTTCGTTAACTTTTCCAGGAGACTTCGAAGAAAATGTTCTGATGTAAGAAAATTGTAAACGCCTTGTCTAAGTCAACGGCTATCAGTCACTCTGTTCATTCTCTCAGATGTCAAAGTAGACGGTCTTTGCATTTATTCATAGTTTTTCATAGTTTTTATTTCTCTAGATATATGTAGTTAGCATATATCTATTTTCATACATTTGTACTTGATGTGTGTAACGTGTTTACTTTTACAAACTTAAATAAAAATAGATTCGGCATAATTTACAATTTTTCGCACCAAGGACAAAAAGAAACGTCCTTTCGCTTTTAAGATTTACAGGACTCTATGTGATGGCCAGTTGCCACTCCCGACGGACTTCTTAAGTTCTTTTCAATTTTTCGCACCAAGAACAAGAAGAAACGTCCTTTCGCTTTTAAGATTTACAGGACTTTATGCGATGGCCAGTTGCCATTCCCGACGGACTCCTCAAGTTCTTTTCAGAGTTTATGTAACTTGTTACCAGTTTGGAGTGCTTTTCTTACCTCCGGCTTTTCTCTTTTACCCGGGTTTAATAAGGCACAAGTGCGTACATTTCCATAACAGGTGTAGCATTATCAACCCCAGATTTCACTTGTGGATTAAAAAATTGATTATAATACGAGGAGGTTTGTTGTTTCTGTAGAGTTACAGCTTATTTAGTGTTATTGCTTTTTGTGAAGAGATTTGAATACTTATGATTGCAGCGTCCACTAATATTAATTCTCTTCAGGGGTGAAAAATATCTTCTGGGATTTTTGCTTGTGTTGTTATTATTATTATTATTATTATTATTATTTATTATTATTATTATTATTATTATTATTATTATTATTATGTGTGTTCACTGTGTAACGTGTTTGTTTTTATAAACGTTAAATAAAAATAGATTCCACGCCGTACCACGAAGCTGATTGAAGAGATTATCATGGAAAATGTTTCCTCGGCTTCTTGGGAAAAGCGAAAGGACGTTTCGTCTTGTTCTTGGTGCGAAAAATTGAAAGTCGCTTTCAGGATTTTCTTGAAATATTTAATGCCGCCGATAATTGTCACCAAATAATCGCATTTGTCCTTTGTGCATTTCATCGCATTAATCTTTCACGACTATCCTCTTTCCATCCCGCTTTCTTAATGCATCCTCCTCATCCTCATCCTCCTTGTACTTCCTCCTCCTCCTCCTCCTCCTCCTCCTCCTCCTCCTCCTCCTCCTCGTAGGAACTTTGATTAAAGTAGAGATGATAAAACAATCATGAGGTGAGGACCAATTTAACTTTGGTTCCAAGCTTAATTACCTTGTAATGGACCTGCGGCAGCCCCTCCCAAACCTCCCCCCCTCCCTCTTACCTCCTCCTCCTCCCCCTCCTCCTCTTCCCCCTCTCCCTCTCCCCCTCCTCCTCGTCACCCCACTATCTCATGCTCCCGCTTGTAACAGCGTAATTATTTTTTCCCTGGGTCACTCTAACAATTACAGATTCTGCTGCATTGCACGCGGGCAAACTGTCGACATTTTTGTACTTGTTTTGTTATGGATTTTGTTGACTTTTTTTAAAAGGGGATAACTAGATTATGCTTTTTTATATTTTATGTGTGTATGTTTGTACGCCCCCACACTTGCTGACAAATTACTATTGCTATCACTATTACTCACTACTTTCACTATCACTACTACAGCTGTTGCTGTTTAAAGGTAATTATAATTATATATAGTTTTGTTGGCTGTCGGGACAATGTATGCTCATACAATTAGGTGATTATTATGCTAGTCGTGCCTGCTTGCAAGTCTAGCGTGTGCAAGCAATCAGCTTTTAGTTTGATGGTTATAAGATTATTCTTTTACATAGGAACCTTTTTCTTTGTTTTTTTTATCACCATCTACGGCGTCACTAACCTAGATGTTGTGACGCCATTTTTAGTAGCCAGAAATCAGTCAATACATCTTAAACACCATCCCGCACGATCAAAGTTTAAAACGTTTACTAAAGGTCGCGTGTTTATTTACTTTGCAATTGGTTTAAAACACTGATAATGTGATTCGGTTATTCCTTTTTGCTACTTCTTCTTCTTCCCCCTCTTCCCTTGTTCCTTTTCCATTAAATTTATCAACTGGTTATGATCTCCAAGCACTTGGTGTGACAGTCGAGGAGATTGAATGAAAACATGCGTTACATCTTCCAAAACCGGTGATATCTTTCGAAGTTGTCACACATAATACATCGGCATGCTGATCCTTATTACAGAGAGAGAGAGAGAGAGAGAGAGAGAGAGAGAGAGAGAGAGTTAATACAGTAGTTTTTGTATGTATTGCCAACATGTTCGTAACAGAGAGAGAGAGAGAGAGAGAGAGAGAGATTGTTGATACGATATCTTTCGTATGTCTGTGTCTGTATGCCGGCATGTTCGTAACATAAAGAGAAAGAGAGAGAGAGAGAGATTGTTGATACAATAGCTTTTGCATGCCTATGTCTGTATGCCGTTATGTTCGTAACAGAGAGAGAGAGAGAGAGATTGTTGATACAATAGCTCTTGCATGCCTATGTCTGTATGCCGTTATGTTCGTAACAGAGAGAGAGAGAGAGATTGTTGATACAATAGCTTTTGCATGCCTATGTCTGTATGCCGTTATGTTCGTAACAGAGAGAGAGAGAGAGAGAGAGAGAGAGAGATTGTTGATACAATAGCTCTTGCATGCCTATGTCTGTATGCCGTTATGTTCGTAACATAAAGGAAGAGAGAGAGAGAGATTGTTGATACAATAGCTTTTGCATGCCTATGTCTGTATGCCGTTGTTCGTAACAGAGAGAGAGAGAGAGAGAGAGAGAGAGAGAGAGAGATTGTTAATACGATATCTTTCGTACGTCTGTGTCTGTATGCCGGCATGTTCGTAAAATAAAGAGAGAGAGAGAGAGAGATTGTTGATACAATAGGTTTTGCATGCCTATGTCTGTATGCCGTTATGTTCGTAACAGAGAGAGAGAGAGAGAGAGAGAGAGAGAGAGAGAGAGAGAGAGATTGTTGATACAATAGCTCTTGCATGCCTATGTCTGTATGCCGTTATGTTCGTAACATAAAGGAAGAGAGAGAGAGAGATTGTTGATACAATAGCTTTTGCATGCCTATGTCTGTATGCCGTTGTTCGTAACAGAGAGAGAGAGAGAGAGAGAGAGAGAGAGAGAGAGAGAGAGAGAGAGAGAATTGTTAATACAATAGTTTTTGTATGTCTGTGCCTGTTTCAGCCAGTTCAGTTAAAAGAGAGTAATAGAGAGAGAGAGAGAGAGAGAGAGAGAGAGAGAGAGAGATCATTTGTTTACGCACGTTTGTGTTGGGTGTCTAACAGGTCTGTCGATGTATGCAGGGTGTATGTGTATGTGTATGGAGGTAGTTGTACAACTACTCTACATCTATCTGCAGTGAATCTAAAGAGACCACATTTTGCAGATAAGAGGCAACTTTTGCAAGGGACTCTCTCTCTCTCTCTCTCTCTCTCTCTCTCTCTCTCTCTCTCTCTCTCTCTCTCTCTCTCTCTCTCTTTAAGACGCTATGTATATGTATGCGAGTATATATACGTAAAGGCAACGATTTTATTCTAAGCACCTGCAACTTCATGTGTGCTTGTTTTCCGGAAGTGGGCTGTATACTAAAGGTCACCAATATAATAAAAATTGTAGTTTTAATGATAAAGATTTACCTTCTACCTTTTGTTTATTATCCATTCCCTTTTGGGCTCTCTGTACTCAGCTGTTCAGCTTCTTTAACTTTACCTGGCTCCATTTTTCACCTCTCATTTAAAATCAAAACCTTCTGGAGAACCGTTTGTGAATCTACAGGTATGGTGCAATACTTTCTTTGAATTGCTTTGCAATGATTTGGTGACTGATTCCGAGTGCAAGATAATGAGCAGATGATGGTGATGCTGTATACGATTTGCCGTCGTGATGCAGTGATGCGGTGAAATGTAATGTAATAGTGATTGTTAATGACGCAATGATTCTTTGAATTACTTTGCAATGATTTTGGTGACTGTAAACTTAAGTGCAAGATAACGAGCGGATGATGGTAATGGTGTATACCATTTGCAATCATGATGCAGTGATGCGGTGAAATGTAATGTAGTAGTGATTGTTGATGACGCAGTAATTTCTTTGAATTACTTTGCAATGATTTGGTGATTGTGATTCCAAATGCAAGATAATGAGCAGATGATGGTGATGCTATATACTATTTACCGTCAAGATGCAATGATGCGGTGAAATGTGATAGTGATTGTTTTCATGTTCATCAATGTTGGCTCTGACGATGAAAAGGTTTGCTTGATGGTGTTACAACGGCATTGACGACCGTGGTTTTTGTGACGCTCGTCGTACCTTTAAGGTAGCCTAATCAATCAATTCATCAGTTACTTGTTAAAATTGAATACCAGGAGTAGGTCTTGAGTAAGCAAAATTAATCAAAATAAATTAACCAAAACAATCAGTTGATTAGATTTAAGGGAAACTCGTCCTTCTAGAAGTGTATGATTTTTTTTTTCCTCATAATATATAACAAATTTAATTTATCATTGCGAAGATCCCTTGTCATATTCTAGATATCTGTAAATTCGTTTGTCCACGCGGAAATCTCCTTTTTTTTATTTTTCGTCCATCCTTCGTTTTTCCAAAATGATCATCGTTCCCCTTCCCCACGTCTTGGGGAGGCGGAGGAAGAGCGACAGAAATAAGGAAAAGGAGGAAGGAATAGACATGTTTTATGGGTTATAAGGGAAGGGGGCGTCGGCATCCCTATAGAAGACGGGAGGGGTTCAGGGGTATGGAGAGGGGTTTGGAAGTGGGGGAGGGGGTTCGGGGGTGGGGGAAGGTGGCTATACTGAACTTAGGAGAGATGACGCAGCGTCAGCAGTGCTCGACAGCCCCCACGTAGAAGAGGAGCCAATGAAATAACCCATAAAAGTCGATTGGATGTGTAGTCGGTCACTTGAGGTTCCACGTGTAGGGGGTCGGCAGGGGATTTGATGGGAACGGGGGGGGAGGGGGACTGGGGACCGTTAGGCAGGGGCCTCATAGAAAAAGCGACTGATTCCTTGATGAGAGAGAGAGAGAGAGAGAGAGAGAGAGAGAGAGAACTGAGAAGAACTGCTTTAACCGTATATACTTATTTACTTAAGGTATTGTGCACTAACTTATTCTTTAATCTCTGCAGTGTCAAGAAAATTTAAAGTTTTCTGTGATCATAATTTATTCATATATTAATTTATTTCTACAGCTATTTCTGACCATTTTTCAGGATAATACTATTAGTAACTCATTTCGTAGGCTAGAGAAACATTCCTGGCTATTTACAATTGTTTCAATAGATCTTCGGCGAAGTGTTTCATAATTAATGAAAATTGCAAACCAAACTTTTCAGAGATCAAATTGTATTCCTGATGAAGGATTATTCGTGACTTTGGAATGCATACAAGTTTATACATATATCAGAAATGTATACATTATATATATATATATATATGTAATGTGTTTATGTGTGTATGTATATGTATATGGTATTTCTACACTTTTTTGTATACGCTCATCACCACACTTGGGTCCAAGTAGTAAGCGTACGCAAAAGGTGTGAGGAAACGTGCATGTCTCTCTCTCTCTCTCTCTCTCTCTCTCTCTCTCTCTCTCTCTCTCTCTCTCTCTCTCTATTACCTTCACTGTTGACGGTATTGCAATATAAAATTCAGGCCAAAGACCAGGCAGTGGGATCTATGAGTTCATTCAGCACTGAAAGAGAAGTT
>NC_089793.1:27730323-27737823 GCF_040412425.1 Macrobrachium rosenbergii | reverse complement strand
GTCAGTACGAATAGGCTCCGTTTTATCATCTCCTCAGGTGTGGGTTACGGTGTACCACAAGGATCAATCTTAGGCTATATACTTTTCCTAGTTTATATTAACGATATGGCAAAGGCATTCAGTAAATATCTTTAATCCAGTATAGATGATTCAGATATTACTATCTGGAAAGATTAATGATCTTCAAGATTTACTCAAATCAAGCTGAAATCGCTCTAAAAGCAAAAACATTTTTCAAGTAAATGGCTTAAATGTTAATGTGAATAAGACCAGTGTATATTTATATGAGGATCACGCCAGTTAATAAATAAAAATACCTTCTAACGCAACAATACTTTTGATGAGACACATATCAAGCTTCATCTCAAACTGTCAAAACCTAGGCGTACTTATGGATCAATATATGTTATTCGATCACCAACATCAATCACGTGATAAAAAAGTAAATGGTGTCTTATTCTTCCTCAATCGCATAAAAGATAGATTCGATAAAACATCAACCTAACAGTAGTAGAGTCGTTAGTCTTGAGCGTCATCAATTATTGTAGCAAGATCTGGGGAATGACGACCAAAGATAAATAGACCAGGTTCAGAAGGCTCAGAATACTTGCAGCTAAAATAGCTTATGGTGGAGCGAGAAAATATGATCATGTGACACAATCCTTAAGGAGCTACAATGGATGAATATCAAAACTAAAATACTTTTTCGACCTTCTGTTTGTTTTGTATATAAATTTGCAATCATTTAGTTCCCGACTGGCTTTTTAAGTTTCCTACTGGGCGATGTACAAGGAAGACCCGCTCGTCCAGTCGAGCGACCTCTTTGTAAGACGAACAACTACTGACATGGGGCTAAATCAATATCGATTAAAGGACCAAGGTCTGGAAACAATATTCAACTAATATAAAAGAATGCGCCTTCAAGTAAGCTTTTCAAAAAGATTTTGAAATCATACCTCCTTGAAAATAAAATTACAATAAGACTAATTAAACTAGAATTTATTTATAACAAAGTGGCTTGCTTTTCTCTGATTTTTAGTCTTGACCGGCGTTTTTGGCTTGGTTTTTATCGTGCTGTGTTTTGTTATGGTCTCACTAATCTATTACTTGTAACTGGAATAGTACTTACGTACTCAGATTTTACGATCTTGAGACCTTGTTAGATGTACTTTTAAAGAAGGAAGAGCAGTATGTAATTGCTGTGCTGAGGAGCTTTTAGATCTGACAATTTGTCGATGATTAAATGATTTTGTACTTTACTATTGTATGTTGTATTGATGTATCCTTTGAGAGAAATGTAGAATAACCATTGTAAAATGGAAACAAAGTTTTGATTGATTGATTGATTGATTGCTCTCTCTCTCTCTCACTCTCTCTCTCTCTCTCTCTCTCTCTCTCTCTCTCTCTCTAACTTGGACGGAGGAAAACGTATTTCAAAAAAGTTGTGTAGAACACACACACATATGTATATATAATATATATATATTACTTATTTATTAAATGCATACATATGTATCCGTATTGTATCACTTTCCCTTCTCTCTCTCTCTCTCTCTCTCTCTCTCTCTCTCTCTCAAACTTAGAAGGGAACGTATTCTCTTAAGCAGTAATTTAATTAACGTATATACTGTATATGAATATATAAATAGATAAAATATATATGCACATATATGCATACGTCGTACATATCGGTACTATAACACTGGCCTCTCTCTCTCTCTCTCTCTCTCTCTCTCTCTCTCTCTCTCTCTCTCTCTGGGAATGTCCGTCAAGTGGACTATTTCGAAAGGGGGTAACTTACGAAGCGGAGGCAGGCCAGGTATCAAAGGCTACACTTTGATGATTCTGTAATCAAATTGGCTCCGCGTCCCCTCAAAGAGTTAAAACAGGTCGGAGTCAGATATCCTTCTCTTGCCCTCTCCTCCCTTCCTTCTCACTCTCTCTCCTCCCTCCCTCCTCCCTCCTCCTTCCTCCCTCCATCTCTTCCACCCACTTTCTCATTCATTTTTCTTCCTCTCTTCTTCCTCCCTCCATCTCTCCCTACCACTTTCTGCTCCATTATTTTTACTCTCTCCCTCCCTCCCTCATTCCTTCTCCTCACTCTCTACTCCGTCCTTCGTCTCTCCTCCTCCCTCTCTCACCTTTCCCTCCCACTTTCTCCTTCATTATTCTTCCTCCTCCCTCCCTCACCTCTCCCTCCCACTTACTCCTCCATTATTCTTCCTCCTTCTCCTCCCCCTTCCCCGCCCTCAGTCTCTCCTCCTTCTTATTATAGAAGAAGACTTTAGGATCGAACTTACTTCAGTATACACCTGCTTTAAAATTATGACTCCTTCTCCTTCCTCCCTCTCTCCTCCTCCCTCCCTCCATCTCTCCCTCCCATTTTCTCCCCCATTATTCTTTCTCCTCCCTCCCTCCCCTCCCCGTCCTGAGTCTTTCTTCCTCCCTTATTACAGAAGAAGACTTTAGGATCGGACTGACTTCATTATACACCTGCTTTAAAATCGTGACTCATTTTCCTTCCTCCCTCCATCTCTTCCTCCCACTTTCTCCTCCATTTTTCTTCCTCTCTCCCGTCCCCCTATCCTCCTTCCTCCTCCTCATTCCCTTCTCCTTCATCCCTCTCTCTCCCGCCCTTCTTTCTTCCTCCCTATATTATATGGAAGACATTTTTCACTCCCTCTCTCCTCCTTCCTCCCTCCATCTCTCCCTCCTACTCTCTCCTCCATTATTCTTCCTCTCTCCCTCCCGCCCTCAGTCTTTCCTCCTTCATATCATAGAAGAAGACTTTAGGATCGGCGTGACTTCATTATACACCTACTTTAAAATCATGACTCATTCTCCTTCCTCCGTACTCCTTCCTTCCTCTCTCCTCCTTCCTTCCTTTCTCTCTCCCTCCTATTCTCTCCTCCATTATTCTTCCTCTCTCCCACCCCCCTTTCTTCCTTCCTTCTCCTCACTCCCTACTCCTTCCTCCCTCTCTCTTCCTCCCTCCACCTCTCCTCTTTTCTTCCTTCCTTCTCCTCACTCCCTACTCCTTCCTCCCTCTCTCTTCCTCCACCTCTCCTCCTTTCTTCCTTCCTTCTCCTCTCTCCCTAGTCCTTCCTCCCTCTCTCTTCCTCCGTCCATCTCTCCTTCCTCCCTCCTTCTCTTCCTCCCTCTCACTCCTCCATTATTCTTCCTCCCTCCATCTTTCCTTCCCACTCTCTCCTCCATTATTCTACCTCCCTCTCGCCCTCCTCTATTCCTCCTTTCTATGGTATGGGGAAGACATTTTTCACTCCCTCTCTCCTCCTTCCTTTTGCATATGAAAGACAATTTGTGAATCGGCCTGACTTCGATATACACTTGCTTTAAAACCATGACTCATTCTCCTTCCTCCCTGTCTCCTCCTTCTTCCCTCTCTCCTTCCCTCCATCTCTCCTTCTCCTCCCACTCTCTCCTCCATTATTCGCCTACCTTCCTTTCCACCTTCATGTTATAGAAGGGAGACATTTTGTGAATCAGCCTGACTTCAATAGGCACCTGCTTTAAAATCATGACTCATATTTTAACCTTCCAGTATACAGGTGTAGTATATCTAGGCATTCCATAGTGTCAAGGAACGCTTGGTTCATCAGGTTCATCACTCGCCAGAGGAATTTAGAGGAATGCTTTTTAGATTTTTTTTTCAAAGAGGATCTAGAGTGTACTCAAAGTTAGTGGTTAGAGTTGTTCGAAATTCTGGAATATGAATTATTTTTCAATTTTTTTTTCATTCTGTTCTCTTTGTGGAAAATTGCCATACAAGTTCATGGTATTTTTTTAGTCATTGTCTATGTGAGTAAATGGTTGTTTTTATGAATTGCTTCTCTCTCTCTCTCTCTCTCTCTCTCTCTCTCTCTCTCTCTCTCTCTCTCTCTCTCTCTCTCTCAGTCAACAGTTTCTTACTGAGCCTTTGAATAATAATTTATGTTTATCGTGTAGACATTACGCAAACACACAAGATATATATATATATATATATATATATATATATATATATATATATATATATATATATATATATATATATATATATATATATATATATGTGTGTGTGTGTGTGTGTGTGTGTGTATGAATGAATGAATACGTGTATGTATGTATATATGTATGTATGTGTACATTACGACACGTGCTTGGAGATTCTTCTTTAATCGATTCTGTCACGCGTAACACCTTTTGTTTTTGTACTCGTATATTTTATGCTTAAGCATTTCAACCAGAAGCTAAATGTCGTAACAGAGGACGTGACGCAGTCACTTCTTAGTGATGTAATATTCACACGTCCGCCATTTCCTGATTGGGTAGAAATATTGAACTTCATTTTTGTCCCTGACATTTCGTTTTAATTGTGTGCGTAGGTACACACACACACACACACATACACACACACACGCATCATCATTATTTCTTCGAACATAGATTGCTGTGATACCACTTCCTGGTTTTTAATGGAATGGCTCTTGTTTGACATATTAAGTTCTCGTGGCATTTGTGGGCCTTCGTGTGTGTGAACCCTTGTCTCGCCTTCGTGTGACTTCCGTATAAACTGTTGCACGTGTCTGAAACTATAATTTTGGTTAGTGAGATATAAGTAAGTATAAATTCATATAATTATATCACTTTTCAACCTAAGCAGCCAGCGGCCTCAAAGGTTCCTGGGGCTTATTAAACGTCATATGATTTAAGTTCTTAAACCGCTTATACTCTGGTAAAGTGGTTTAGCCCATCCTTACCGACAGATGAAATAGCAATGGACCTGTTATTCGTTGATCCCACAGAATGGTCTTGAACTATATATTTTTTTAGTGTTCAAACCGTCTGTACTTTCTGGTAAAGTGATTAAGCTCAATCCACACTGACAGATGAAGAAAAGTAATGGCCCTGTCATTCGTTAATCCCAGAAAGATCCCCCAGGTCTTACACGTCACTCATCATTCACCAAAGGTCAACAGTTTTACAGTCTTTTGAGTGTTCGTGAGATCCACTATTCAGTCGTCCATTGTATGCTCTTACTGTTCGCTCCTGGCCCGGAAGCAAATTCCTGAGATGTATGCTAGCATTGCACCAGCCCCGGTTTTTTTTTCCCATTCCCCTAGGTTAGGTTGGGTTAGATTGGGTTACACTAGGAATTCGTTAGCAATTCTGGGTGTGGGAAACATACTGAGATTATTTTCGAGAAAATACTATGGTTAGGTTTTAAGATGTGGCGTCTCGCTTTTTTTTCATGGAAAGGTCCCGGTGCTCGGTTACATCTCGGGAAAATGCGCCACGGAACGCTGACACAACTTTGTACCTGTTTAAGACAAGAAAGAAGGGGATTCCTAGTGTGTTCTCGTGCCCTATGACACCAATCCCCGAAGGGGGCAAGTGCCGTCAGTGCACCTCACGCGGTGCATTGTTGGCATCACTGAAAAGGTTCTCTGCAGCGTCTCTTCGGCCCCTAGCTGCTACCCCTTTCATTCCTTTTACTGTGCCTTCGTACATATTCTCCTTCTTCCATCTTACTTTTCACCCTATCCTAACACTTGTTTCATATTGCAACTGCCGGGTTTTCTCCCCTGTTACACCTTTCAAAATTTTCTACTCTCAATTCCGTTTCAGCGCTGAATGACTTCTTAGGCCTCAGCGTTAGACCTTTGGCCAAAATTCCACATTCCATTCCATTCCCTTGGCAGCAAGAATCTCAGGTATTGAAATCCACCCAGAATTTTTGCTCTTGCTGGAAGTCCTCACTTCTGTTGTTTATTTTTAAAAGTTATGAAAAGGCAAGCAGTTATAAATGGTAGCTGAGTGAACTTTGGTGGATATACTTTTATTCCAAAGTGGGCTTGCAGAATGATATGGTAATCCCTGTACTCTAGTAGTTTTTCAACTCTTAATCTCCTGTCATATTCTCCTAATAGATAAAGACCAGTGCTCGGAATAGTTGAGGAGGTAGTGGCTGTTAATACTGACTTTTACTTTACTCTCTGCACACCTTCCACCTTGATATTGCGAAGGAGGTGAAATGAGGTATTTCAACCAGCCCAGCTTTCATATTGGAAATCTTAGAATAGTTGTTTTTAGCACAGCATCTTGTAAAACGTAAAGAATGAGAAAAAAGTTGTAATCGGAGAAGTTAAATTAAATTCAGCTAATTCTACCAACAGATGTTTAACTTTATGAAGGCGGCCATCTTTGAAAGATAGTAGCCATTTTGAATTTCAAGCGGGTAGCACATTTACCTTCCATTTTCATACTTCATGATCATTCTTACAGAATTTCAAGGTTATCACTTTGATGGCATGTTTCATTATTTCAATGTTTATGCGTATGGCATTAAAATGTATTAGTTTCTTCAATTCAGAAATGTTTTAACTGCTAAAAGAAACCTTTGCAGGTCACAAGAATAGCGAATGGGTCTGCTCCACACTTTTCCCTTATAATTAAAGGAAATTACTTTTATTTTTGTTATTTCTAAGTTAAACTGTTGCCCCATCCCAGAGAGATGGGTGACGGGTTTCATTCTATCCCACGAAGGAGCTTATTCCCGAAATATGTTGATTTGCTTCAAATAATTTTCTTATGGTCTTACCCTCAACATATGATCGACCTCTCTCTCTCTCTCTCTCTCTCTCTCCACTAGGAGCTTTAATCTTGGAACTTGCAAATGCTGGACTGTATCTTGATCTAAGAATAATTAAAATCCCTTGCCGACCTCGAGTAGGGCTCTCTCTCTCTCTCTCTCTCTCTCTCTCTCTCTCTCTCTCATAACACAACACATGCCGTTGTTATACTTGATAGCTTATTTGTCGTATTGCCATTAAAGTTTAACATCCATTTTTTATCGTTATTATTGGTGATACTGCTACTACATTTATACTCAGCATTATTATTATTATTATTATTATTATTATTATTATTATTATTATTATTATTATTATTATTATTATTGGTGTTGTTGTTGTTGATGTCCTTTTCCGTGTTCTTCTTCTTCTCCTTCTTCTTCACAAAACAAGAAAATGAAGCCCTTCTCTCCATAATGACATTTATGGCACTGCTTTTACATTTTTACTAATTTTTATTATTATTATTATTATTTTTTAGAAACAATAAAATCAAGCCTTTCTCTCCATAATGGAATTTATGCACGCTCTTTACCTACAGTTTTCCAAACGTAAATATATAATCCGACTCCAGAATTACATCTGCGAAGCATATTATTACATCTACTGTAGAATCGAAATCATTGGCAAGCGGGTAATGCCAGCTGCCGCCCCCTTGCCGAATAATTCACCACTTGTCACAACACGAGTCCTGAAACACTCGCTGCCTTTCATTTCGTGAGTTTTAATATGCTGATTCGGGGTCGAGTGTGAGTGTTTGCCTTTCCCCTCGACGACCGTCACTTGCCTCTCTCTCTCTCTCTCTCTCTCTCTCTCTCTCTCTCTCTCTCTCTTGTTCCCTGTTGTTGTTTCCCTAGCGTAATTTCCC
>NC_089793.1:27722823-27727823 GCF_040412425.1 Macrobrachium rosenbergii | reverse complement strand
ACATGAAAAAGCTAAGGGTATTTTAGTAATATTCTGTGAACTTGAGTCATTTCAAGTCTTAATACACTTAAGTCTGTGTCAAAGGCCAGTGGTAGAACACCGTGCTTGCGTATATAAGGTCGTTGGTTTGATCCTGGATTTCCACTCACCATTCGACCCAGCTCTAAATTTAGGACACGAGTGCCAGCTGAGATCACGATAAGGGCGTAGGGCTACCAGCTTCATCCTCACAGGTTTCAGAGTTCCAAGATTGGTGGATTCTTTCTTTTTCACGCTCTCATTCTGTTCCTGCAGTCATTACTGAAGCCTTACCTCGCTTTTATTTGTTTTGGCGATTTATTTTAGCTATTTTCTTTTATTTCTCTTATTTGTTTGATCGCTTTTTTGAAATACCGATTTTGTTTGCTGTCAAGTTCTTTTACATCGTCTTACTGCCTTTTCAATCATGTTTTTTTTTTAAGTAAATTGTCGCCTTTTCTTCATATTTATTAGCTAATTTGACTCTTGCGTTCGTACTTGTTAACTGCTTTTTGCTAAAATTACATATATTTTATTATTAGGTACCAACACTCAACACATCATTCTTACTCTCTGTGATCTGCCCATCAATTTTCGTATCATTAAATCGTCTGTTTGTCTCCCAATATTGCAGTACTCTTTCTCCCAGTATTGCAGTAATGTTACTGATTTTTCAAGAAATTTGAGTCCGTTTCCTCTACATTTCATTCCATGATCTTATTATCCTCCTTTCTCTCCATATTTTCATCTCACCGAGTCCCTCCATCTCGTCGTTTAGAGCACCGATTTGGCATCCCATTTCATTCTTCAATATCTTTTCTTCTCCGCGTAAATCTTCATTCAGATTATCTTCCTCGTCCCATTTTTTAATTCAGGCCGTCGGGATTTCCATATTCATCTCATTCATCATCATCATCATCATCTGAATCGTTAAATCATTTTCCATTCCTCCTTGGCCATCGTGATTATCATCCCTTTCTCTTCCGCCTCGTCTTCCCATTCATCGTCAGAAGAGAAACATATTAAGACGTCAGAAGGCTTTCTCAAATCGATTCACTTTCCGTCTCGTCCAAAAATGCTAGAGGTTCTTTGTCCCGCTATAAATTTGATTCACTTCCAGCTTGAACATGACCTATAAATTCCATTCAATTCCACCTTGAACATGACCCATAAATTCCATTCAATCCCAGCTTGAACATAACCTATAAAATCCATTCACTTCCAGCTTGAACATGACCTATAAATTCCATTCACTTCCAGCTTGAACATAACCTATATATATAAATTTTATTCACTTCTAACTTGAACGTCCTATAAATTCCATTCAATTCCAGTTTGAACACGACCTATAAATTCCATTCACTTCCAGCTTGAACATAACCTATAAATTCCACTCACTTCTAGCTTGAACATGTCCTATAAATTCCATTCAATTCCAGTTTGAACACAACCTATAAATTCCACTCAATTCCACCTTGAACATGACCCATAAAAGTAACTATGTCACACCCGCGTCCCGATAACAGCTGAAGAGCTCACAGGTGGCGGATTTGTTTAAGTTCGCTTCAAGCTACGACCCTCTTATGCAAATGAGAGCATTCTTCTCTTCGCCAGCGAGGTAGAACTTGCTGGAGGCTGAAGTCTCTCAACGGTGATGCAGCCTCTCACCAGCAACTGGCGAGATTAGCAAGACAGAAAACAAGCGTTACTTTCACCGTTGCTCGCAAATGTGAGAAAGTTCTCCCGGGGTTAAATTTTGTCAGCTCATGCAACGGGAATTCTTGATTTATAAGTAATGGAATAACATATACGTATATATGTATATATGTATGTATATATATATATATATATATATATATATATATATATATATATACATACATATATATATATATATATATATATATATATATATATATACACACACACACACACACACACACACACACGTCGCATGAGCTGACAAATTTAACCCGGGAGAACTTTCTCACATTTGAGAGCAATGGTGAAAGTAACGCTTGTTTTCTGTCTTGCTAATCTAGCCAGTTGCTGTGGGAGGCTGCATCACCGTTGAGAAACTTCAGCCTCCAGCAAGTTCTACCTCGCTGGCGAAGAGAAGAATGCTCTCATTTGCATAAGAGGGTCGTAGCTTGAAGCGAACTTAAATCCGCCACCTGTGAGCTCTTCAGCTGTTATCGGGACGTGGGTGTGACATAGTTACTTTTATGGGTCATGCTCAAGGTGGAATTGAGTGGAATTTATAGGTCAAGCTGAAACTGAGTGGAATTTCTAGGGCATGTTCAAGCTAGAAGTGAATGGAATTTGTAGGTTATGTTCAAGCTGGAATTGAATAGAATTCTATCCGGCACCTGTGAGTTCTTCAGCTGTTATCAGGACGCGGGTGTGACACATTCACTTTTATGGGTCATATTCAAGCTGGAATTGAATAGAACTTATTGACAATGTTCAAGGTGGAAATGAATGGAATTTATAGATCATGTTCAAGCTGAAATTGAATGGAACTTAGTGGCAATGTTCAAGGTGGAATTGATTGGAATTTATAGGTCATGTTCAAGCCGAATTTGAATGGAGCTAACTGGCAATGTTCAAGGTGGAATTGAATGTAATTTATAGGTCATGTTCAAGCTGAAAGTGAATGAAATTTATAGGTCATGTTCAAGGTGGAAGTGAATGGAATTTATAGGTCATGTTCAAGGTGGAAGTGAATGAAATTTACAGGTCATGTTCAAGCTGGAATTGAATGGAATTCTATCCGGCACCCGTGAGGTCTTCAGCTGTTATCAGGACGCGGGTGTGACACAGCTACTTTTATAGGTCGTGTTTAACCTGGAATTGAATAGAATTTATAGGTCATGTTCAAGGTGGAATTGAATCATATTTATTGGTCATGTTCAAGGTAGAATGCAGCGAATTTATAGTTCGTGTTCAAGCTAGAATTAAATGGAATTGATAGGTCATGTTCATGCTGGAATTGAATGAAATTTATAGGTCATAGTCAAGTTGGAATTGGATTGTTATAGGGCATGTTCAAGCTAGGATTGAATGGGATTTATATGTCATGATCAAGATGGAATTGAATGGAGTTTATAGGTCATGTTCAAGCTGGAATTGAATGGAAATTATAGGTCATGTTCAAGCTGGAATTGAATGGAAATTATAGGTCATGTTTAAGGTGGAGTTGAATTGAATTTACAGACTATGTTCAAGCTGAAATTGGTTGGAATTTATAGGTAATGTTCAAGGTGGAAATTGAAATTTATAGACCATGTTGAAGGTGGAACTAAGTTAAGTAAAATTTGTAGACCATGTTCAAGGTAGAATTGAATGAAATTTATAACTCAAGTTCAAGGTGGAACTAATAGTTATAGGCCATGTTCAAACTGGAATTGAGAGGAATTCATACACCATGTTTAAACTAAAATGTAATAGAAGTTTGTACATCTCTTTTCCTGTATTTAAAGCATTCTCAATTCCAAACACACGTTCGTGCGTTTGGTCAGACCATAATCCGTCGAATTTTCAGGGACGTCAATTTTTAAACAAAAAGATAATCCCCACGAATCCTCTGTAAATTCAGTTTGGATCCTTTATTCCTCGAGCAGGATTCTCCATCACCTCAGACAAGATCCCTCATCACTGCCAAAAGTTTCTAGGACTCTAGACGCGTCTGATCCGAGCATTAGAAACTCGCTGTCTTTTGGCATTGTCCAAAATTCTCTTAAGTAGGCTCGAGTTTTTTAATATTCTCTTCATATAAAAATTACGTTAGTATTCATGATCCAGTAAAAATCGATATTTATGACCTGATGTTTTTATGACTTCGAGCTTGACTTCAACTTTACCTTAAGTAGTTATCAGTGCTCTTGTATAAGTGATATTAAGTGAAGTTAAGAGATACATAAATTTGTAGATTTTATCTGTTAGACTTATTATAGGTCGAGAATGGCAGCAGTTTTCAGAGACTTGTAAATAAACGGTGAGAAATATTAGAAGGCTATTTTTTATCTTTTATAATACTTACAGATAGACATACATGCATACACATGCACACTTTGTGGAATGTGTGTGTATGTGTGTGAGGTTACAAAAATGAAAGGCATTAGGTTATCAGATTTAATAAAGAATATTGGCTAAAGTATTTGGGGCATCCAATAATATGCTTTACAGCAAGAAATTAATTATTCCTCTCTCTCTCTCTCTCTCTCTCTCTCTCTCTCTCTCTCTCTCTCTCTCTCTCTCTCTCTCTCTCTCTTGTCTTTCAGTTTGCTTATTCATGTTCTGTGTATTTGCATTTTCGTGTTAAACTACAAAACCCGTAATATTTCTCTCTCTCTCTCTCTCTCTCTCTCTCTCTCTCTCTTCTCTCTCTCTCTCTCTCTCTCTCTCTCTCTCTCTCCTTCCTTGTTTTCGGTTTCTTGGCATTTTACCGATTTTTTCCTCATGTTCTGTGTATTTGCATTTTCGTGTTAATCCACAAAACCCGCAGTGTCCTCTCTCTCTCTCTCTCTCTCTCTCTCTCTCTCTCTCTCTCTCTCTCTCTCTCTCTCTCTCTCTCTAGAAAAAGAATCACGTCCGACACCTTAGCGCCTCAGTTCAGCGCCTTTTGTCGAGTCAGGACTATTGGTGACGAGAGAGAGAGAGAGAGAGAGAGAGAGAGAGAGAGAGAGAAGAGAGAGAGAGAGAGAGAATGAATATGTATTTTGATCTTTTTCCTCTTATTGACGCAATGATAGTACATTACCGAGTTTAAAAAGAATACTTATATTGAATTTAAGTGGACCCTAAATAAGCACTCGAAGTATTAACATTTCTTTAAGAATAATGCAGTCAAAAGGGCCGAATGGGAATGGAATCTTTCAGTTTTATTAGAAAAAAAATATATATAGAGAGAGAGAAGATTTTTGCTTGTTAGGTTCTCAAAAGTCCTTAGTCTCCTTTTACTCGATAACTCTGGAATATCT
>NC_089793.1:27712823-27717823 GCF_040412425.1 Macrobrachium rosenbergii | reverse complement strand
ACCATCATAAATGCATCCCTATGGTCGTTCCTTTTCGATATTTATTTATTAAATTGTTAATTTATTTTTTTTCTTTTTTAAGAACCGATCTCTTCTTTCTGTATTTCCCATAACCCTCTGTTACTTCTTTCTAATGAACACAGTATTCTTTGGAAGCTTGCATTTCAAATCAGTGGCCCCGTTTGTGGTTTGTAGAGCTTTCGGACAACACGCTGCTGGCCCAGCGTTCGACTCTTCGACCGACCAATGAAGAATTAGAGGAATTTATTTCTGGTGATAGAAATTCATTTCTCGTCATACGTGTTCGGATTCACAATAAGTTGTAGGTCCTGTTGCTAGGTAACCAGTTGGTTCTTAGCCACGTAAAATAAATCTAATCCTTTGGGCCAGCCCCAGGAGAGCTGTTAATCAGCTCAGTGGTCTGGTTAAACTAAGATATACTTAATTTTGATCCATATGAATAGGGTTCGTGTTCTGAATAATAATAATAATAATAATAATAATAATAATAATAATAATAATAATAATAATATCAGTCTGAATTTATTTAAAGGCCGCTAACGAAGTGTCTCCCGCTTATTAGAATATTGTCTATTTAGAATATGAGTTTCGAAGGTTGTTCTAAACTCAGTGAATTGGGGTGTGAGATTATATTCAGGATCATTTCGTTTTCCAAGCCGACCACTGGATGCGTCTGATGATGAGAAAAGGTCACGTGATCCATATAAATGACCTTTATCGAGTGCCAGAGGTCGGTTCAGCAAGTGATTCGAAGATTCGCTTCAAGTTATCCGAAGCAGAAATCTGTTCATTTCCTCACTTGAACGAATCCCTTGGTGTTACGGTTCTTGATTACGAACTTTGATTTGGCTTTGTATATATATTCTCATTTTGTCTTTATTTCCTCATCACTCCTACCTCCCTCGTTTTCTAGAATGTTGGGCAATCATCTCTCTCCTCTCTCTCTCTCTCTCTCTCTCTCTCTCTCTCTCTTCTCATCTCTCTCTCTCTCTCTCTATGCATATATATATATATATATATATATATATATATATATATATATATATATATATATATAAAGACATACATATATATAATATATATATACATATGTATATAGAGATATAATGTGTTTACTTTGTTAAGTATTGGATGAAAGAAATAATTCATGTTCTGTTTTCATGAAAAAAGGAAGTTCCAAACGATCCTGATCTCCAACCCAGTTTAAATGAAGCACATGTAAATTCACCATTACCTTCCCCTCGGAAAGAAACAGCAGGTTCCCCGACTCGAGAATTCCTCAACTGTCGTGTCGAGGTTTATTTTGGTTATATATGAAAAGCCTGTTTCCCATCTTGTTTCGAAACTAGTGCTGGCAACTTTTTTAAAATGCGTAGAATACTTCCCGTTCTATATTGATGCCGTCATTCATGAAAGGAGAAATTACATTAATTTTCATATTTTTTGAGCCTTTTTGAGAGGCGATGACATTAGCGTTCGATGGACGCGCCGTTAATATATTTACTTTTCAATTATTGGAAGTCAGTCAAATAAAAAAATCGTTAGTTACTTTTCAGTTTTACATATTGAAAATAAAACAGTAATATCATTTGCTTCAAATTTCAGTCTTTTTTCGTTTTTTTTAAATGTAAATCATATCGCTAAAAAAGCAGAAGTTTGCCGTACATTTATTTTTAAATGATTGTACAAACGTGAATAAATGCACGTCATTCAGTTTATTTGTCAGTCAGAACGCCTCAGAAGTATTTATTTATCGTCTTGTTCAGCTCCGCACACAAATATAGTTAAGTGTATGTATTTACATTATATATATGTATATATATATATACAATATATATATATATATATATATATATATATATATATATATATATATATATATATATGTATATTAATATATATATATATATATATATATATATATATATATATATATATATATATATATATATATATATATAAATACTGTATACACACACAAACACTACCTATGTATATAACATATACATACATACATACACAGACACATATATATAGTGTATATATATATATAATTTATTTTGACCTTGTGGATTTTATACGTGTTTATATAACAAAGAGAGAGAGAGAGAGAGAGAGAGAGAGAGAGAGAGAGGTGGTAAAATCCGGACCGTATGTTTATTTAAGTAATGAAATTCAAGGGTCATACCGCCAAGCCTCGAATGGATCTCTCTCCCGCCGTGGCTTTGCTGTGTCCCCCCTCTGTCAATAGACGAGGAAAGACGAAATCTTCTTTTCGTGTTTCGTTTTGAACTCTCTCTCTCTCTCTCTCTCTCTCTCTCTCTCTCTCTCTCTCTCCGATCGCGGGTTCTTACTCTTTATAGTTGTTAACAGATCGAGGTTTTGTGTGTGTCTTTTGTCGGTATATATATATGTATATGTATGTATGTATATGTGTATATATATATATATATATATATATATAGCATATATATATATATATATATATATATATTTATATGAATATACATATTAGCAAGCCGTGTACAAAATTATCTATCCATCTATCTACTTATCTATATATATATATATATATATATATATATATATATATATATATATATATAGTGATATATATATATACTTATAGGAAATAGCGTTTAAACTCTATTTTATTCTCTTCCCCCAGAAGTACTTATATACACGACACACGTTCTTGCGGACTGGTACTTTGCTACTGAATTAATTTATTTTTTATTTAATTATCTTTCTACGAACATTCCTACGGTTCTCGTGCCAAAGTGTATGGTGGAATGTTTGATTTGTTGATGGTATGTCTGGTAATTCCAGTTATCACCATTTTTATTGAATCATTTCTTGTACACTAATGTCATCCACCAGTTGCAACTGAACAACTGACGTTCAGAAATAGAGATTCTGATTTTTATGTATCTCTTGCTAAGTTCGAACAGAATTTTGAGCATCGGGAAAACAGTTTATTTATTTGCCAAACCTTTGTATCTTATTTCCGTATCATATTTTATTGAGAAAGAAAGAAATGATAAAAATTGCAAAGATCTTTTCATTACATTTTACCTTGCCACAGACTTGTGAAATTGTGAAGAACAATTGTTTCGGAACTGTTGCTTTTGCAGTGAAATTGAGAACAACAACAACTGCTTTCAAACTGTTGTTTTTGTAACTTTTGTGAATAGTTTTTGGTAACCAAAATAAAAGCATACAGGTCGTAAAAGTTTGCATGGCCTTTAAATGTGAACGAAAAGTTCTAGGGTGTTATATATATATATATATATATATATATATATATATATATATATATATATATTATATATATATATATATTATATATATATTAGTTTTACATTATTTTATGTTTGCATTTAGAAGAATTAGATAACCTGTATCGATAACTTGAAGGATTGCTAATCAGTTCAGACAAAATAAATGAGTTAGTGGGAATCGTCATCATCAGTCTCCAGAGCCGTGTGACGAAAAGTGTCTCTGAAATTTGGCCAGTCATTTTTTTTCTTGTGCTTTGTCTTCCCCTAATCTCCACTCATCTCCAGCCTCACGCCTCATTGCTCTCATCCAAGTAGGAATGTGTCTTCCATCTCTTCTGGTTCCCACAGGACCCCAAACGATACTATCTTGTACTGTTCTCCCAGGAGTAGGACAGGTTCAAACCTGATCCAACTCCCTTTCCTCATTATTTTATCTGCGTGACAAATGTACATATGTGTATGTATGTATATATATATATATATATATATATATATATATATATATATATATATATATATATATATATATATATATATATATATATATATATTATATATATATATATATTATATAAATATAATGTATTATATATTATATATATATATACATATATAATATATGTATATAAATATAAATCTACATATAATATATGTATATAAATATATATATATATCATATATGTGTATGTATGTATGTATGTATGTATCTATATAAATCTACATATATATATGTATATAATTATGTATAATATACGTGTATAATTATATATATATATGTGTGTGTGTGTATGTAGATATATATATATATATATATATATATATATATATATATATATATATATATATATATACTATATATATATACAGTATATATATATATCTCATGTGTGAGTGTGTTAAGGAGAATTTATGAAGAAGTTTCTTTTCCTATAACAAAAAAGAAAGAAAAAGAAACTAGTGGCTGGTGGTGTTGGGTTGAACTTGTAAACCTCTGCTTACCTCACCACCATCCTCTCTTTCTTTTTCTATTCAGTTCATCCTTGCTCTTAAAAACACAAAAGATGAATAAGTGACCTCACCACCACCAGCCCATCATCAACACCATTTTCTCTTTCATTCTCTCTTCAGTTTACCTTCGCTCTGAGAAACTCTGAATATTAATAAACGAAGTAGAAAAAATGGAAAATACAATACAAAGGTGAATGGCCTTTTAGCATTTTCTACCCGACTGGAAACCTCCACTGTTTTACATTAAAGGAAATCAGATACTCCCGGTGTTGGTCAGTGTGACAGCTTGCCAGGTCTTATAGCTAACAGCCTTAGTGTTTTATCTCTCTCTCTCTCTCCTCTCTCTCTCTCTCTACTCTCTCCATTCTCATTTCAAATATTCTAGTACTTCATCTCTGAAACTTTTTAACAAAACAATTCTTATTTTACATGTTACTCCTCTCTCTCTCTCTCTCTCTCTCTCTCTCTCTTTTAACCGATTGTTCATCAATACTTCACCTCTGAATGTTGGGGTTTACCTTTGTAAACATTTTTCGTATTTTTACGTATTTTACTCTCTATCTATCCTCTCTCTCCTCTCTCATTTATAGCAACATTCCCTAGTACTTTCATCTCTGAAACCCTGGGTCTTTATCAACGTTTTTCGTATATTACCAGCCAATCCTCTCTCTCTCTCTCTCTCTCTCTCTC
>NC_089793.1:27702823-27707823 GCF_040412425.1 Macrobrachium rosenbergii | reverse complement strand
TATATATATATATATATATATATATATATATATATATATATATATATAATCATTCATTCATTCATTTCTTTATTCATACATACTTAGATTCATTATAAATAAAAAAATACATACATACATTTTGTGCATCTGACATTCTTTATTTTAATTTTATTTAGGCATAATGATATTATCAAACTATCAGTTCTGTGTAATCTTCCCACGATGCCTTATCTCTCTCTCTCTCTCTCTCTCTCTCTCTCTCTCTCTCTCTCTCTCTCTCTCTCTCTCTCTCTCTCTTTCGCGACGAGAGAAAGAGACCGTCTCAGGAAGCTGTGTGCAACCTTGTGTCCCTCTCTCCCAGAGTTCGTGTCACTTCTGAGATATATTTTTGCATTTATTTATTTTACACGAATCCCCCCACCCCAGCGCTCATTCGCCGAGCCAGTTGTAGTTTTCTGTAAAAGAAAACATTAGAGATGGCTATTTGTCTGTCCGTCCGCACTTTTTCTGTCCGCCCTCAGATCTTAAAACTACTGAGGGTGGAGGGCTGCAAATTGGTATGTTGATCATCCACCCTCCAGTCATCAAACACAGTAAATTGCAGCTCTCTAGTCTCCGTAGTTTTTATTTTATTTAAGGTTAAAGTCACCGATGTTCGTGCGTCTGGCATCGCTTGAGGTGCCAATGACACAGGCCACCGCTGGGCTGTGGGTGAAAGTTTCATGGGCCGCGGCTGAGAGTTTCATGGGCCGTGGCTGAGAGTTTCATACAGCATTACACGCTGTACAGAAAACTCGGTTGCGCATTTTTGCTTGTTTGAATTTCCCTCGGCCGGTTAGTTTCCTGTTTGATAAATGTTTGTAGGTATAGTTTAAGAAGTGATTGGTTTTGTAGCTTGGTTTTGCTCGTGTGTTCTTTCTGCTCCTGTCTGTAGGTTAATATTGGTTAAAATATAGATCGAGGTTAATATAGAACGAGGTTAATATTTTCTAGTTTTAGAAATGTTTGGTTTATTTGCTAGAGTTTGTTCGCGTATTGTTTTTATTCCTGTCTGCAAGAACGAGGTTAATATAGAACGAGGTTGATACAAATCGGGGTTAATATGGGTTAATATAGGTTGATATAGAACGAGGTTAATATTGTCAGAACGTTTTAGCTGGATTTTGTTAATGTGGTGTTTTTGTTCCTCTCTGCAGCAATGACGTTTTTATTGTCAGGCATGCGCGCGCGCGTTTTAGTGTTGTGTGTGTGTGTGTGTGTGTGTGTGTGTGTGTGTGTGTGTGTGTGGGTATACTCGATATCTGAACATTTAAAGAACTCATAAACTGAATTGTTGAATATTCGGAAAATCAGTTTTTGGAGAGAGAGAGAGAGAGAGAGAGAGAGAGAGAGAGAGAGAGAGAGAGAGAGAGAGAGAGATAGTCTCGCGTTGTCACAGCAGAAAGACAGGTCTCGGCAGGCGACTCAATATCATGACATTCAGCGACTTCAAATCGGCTTGAGTCGTCGAGATTGGTTCTTGTTATTTGTGCTTGCTGGCGCCGTTTGCTTGCTTGCATATTCCTGCCTGTGAATAAAGCGTTTTTGCTTGGTTGTAATTCATTTCATCTTGCTGAAGAGAAATGGTTATTATTATTATTATTATTATTATTATTATTATTATTATTATTGTTATTATTGGTGAAGAAATCCACTGTGGTGTAGGTGTAAATATATATTAAAAACATATATACAAAACGACAGCTCTCGAGAACCCGCTTGATTATTATTATTATTATTATTATTATTATTATTATTATTATTATTATTATTATTATTATTATTATTATTATACGAAAGCTTCATGTTTACTTTTAGTTATACTTCTTGTTATATGTTTTGTATTGAAAGTATTTGCTTTTTTGTAATGTCGAACGTATATTATTATTGGTAAAATTTGTGTTACTGTTTTAGAGCAGTGGTTCTCAATCTTCTTTTGGTGATGGCACCCTACAGTAACTAACGTAATCATTACCGTGGCACCCCTTCTTCACCATCCCACCGATATGAATTAACTTCTTGTTTAGTGAATAAAGTTATTATCCATTCTCAAACCAGAATCATCACACCGTAAATGCAGAAATATACTGTATAAACAAAGAGCGTATCAGAGGAATTAGGTAACTTAGGCGTTATGAATGCAGACTAATATAAAAACATGATAATCACTTTTAAGCAAATATATATATATATATATATATATATATATATATATATATATATATATATATTATTTATATTAGAGAAGACACATTGAGAATAATTATATGAAGACTTGAAACTTTTTTTTTTTTTTTACAAATGTTCATTAAGACGATCTAGCCAAGACAAAATTCATGACAATCTTGCGGCACCCCTAGGCACTGTCTGTGGCACCCCAGGGTGCCACGGCACCCAGTTTGAAAATAACTTTTAGAGAAATTATTATTATTATTATTATTATTATTATTATTATTATTATTATTATTATTATTATTATTATTATTATAGCTGTGGTTTTAAAGGTTAAACGTAAAACCATCAATTCTGCCCATTTCTCCATTTATCTTTTTATAGCCATTCGTTTCTTTATTTCCTTTTCCCTTTTCTCCTGTCCTTTTTAGTTTTCTGTAAAAGAAAACTATTGTGCCGCCCTCCAGTCATCAAACACACCAAATTGCAGCCCCTCAGCCTCAGTAGTTTTTATTTTATTGAAGGTTAAGTTAGCCATAATCGTGCATCTGGCAACGATATAGGGTAGGCCACCACCAGGCCGTGATTGAAGTTTCATGGGCCGCGGCCCATACAGCATTATACCGAGACCACCGACAGATAGATCTATTTTCGGTGAGCGTCAGAATAGCGAGAAAGAGAGAGAGAGAGAGAGAGAGAGAGAGAGAGAGAGAGAGAGAGAGAGTGAGTATGTATGTTATCTCAGGTAGCAATTGGAGAGTCCTCTTAATTGTTTTCTTTGTGTGCGCGCCCTTGCTTTGTGGCCTTCGTTTGCTTTCTCTTGCGTAAAACACCGACGACGACGCTGACGAAGCCGCCTACGCTGATTCGGACACACACGAGGGCGGGCGGCCGGATCTTGGAGCTGGGAGGTTGGGTAGGACTCTTAAGCAGATTCATATTTTCGTTAAATTTTGTTGGTGAAGGGATGAGCTTCTCATCTCTCTCTCTCTCTCTCTCTCTCTCTCTCTCTCTCTATATATATATATATATATATATATATATATATATATATATATATATATATATATATATATATATATATATATATATATATATAAAATATATAATATATATATATATATATATATATATATATGTAATATATATATATACACATATATATATATGTATATATATACTTTTTATTTTACCGTTGATCGGCTAATTATTTTCCTGCTTCAAGGTCGCTAATGACCAACATTGGCAAGAAACAGGTCACTACGCATGCGCACAATGTCCAAAAGACCGATCAGTCACCTTTTATGATCAGTGCCCAAGACACCTCTCCACCCACGTTAGGACCTGGGGGAATAAGGCAAATGGTTGATGATGACTCAACAGTAAGATTTTTATATTTAAAGAACTTTGAAAAGTGATGTGTTTCAGCTGCAGTCTCTGGTCAGGCGTTCTTTCTTGTTCAAAATATTTTAAAAACCACAAGAAATGTCATTCTTTCCCGGAAAATCTCTGTGAGTTGGTCTTGAAAGTGTTGCCTCATGCCCATTATAATTCACCATGTTATTATTCTTCTAAAACGTCCTCCCCGTAGGGTGATAGTGCCCTCAGTGCTCCTCACACGGTGCATTGCAGGCATTGCTTAAGGTTCTTCGCAGCGTCCCTTCGGCCCCCAGCCGCAACCCCTTTTATTCCTTTTACTTTACCTCCGTTCATATTCTCTTTCTTCCATCTTACTTTCCATCATCTCCTAACAAATATTTCTTATCGAACTGAGAGGTTTTCCTCCTGTTACACCTTTAAAGCCTTTTTACTCTCAATTTCCCTTTAGCGCTAAATTACCTCATAGGTCCCAGCGATTGGCCCTTGACCCAAATTTTATATTCCCTCATAAAACGTCCTTTCCATATTTCAGTTTACACCCCTCCCCCACCCCCCTTCGACGCCTCCTCCGTCTGCGTCTCTCGCACACGACTCACAAGTTCTTCCCCGCTACCTAACGTCCGAGACAAGGTCTTTCTGTCTCCCGACATCCCATATAAGTTTTATTCCTCCCCTGAAACTCTGTTGGCAGCTTCCCACATTTACCGCTCATTCTTGACAACATCTTTTTCTCCTCCGGTGGCGTCTCATGAACTTCTTATGCCGATCAGTCTTCGCTCGTCGCTAGTGACTAGTCACTTTCTTCTTGTATGCTATTTGATGTCCTCATCGTCACTTTCTGTCAGGGGATTTTATTTTTTTATTTACGTTCCTTGCTATCAGTACATTCTATCTGGTATACCTGATAGGCTCCTCTCTAACTTGGCATCTCTGTACAAGTTAATGTCTGATGCTTAAAGGTTTATAAATGTATTTATTTTTATATGTATATATATATATATATATATATATATATATATATATATATATATATTCTTATATATATATACACAGTATATATATATGTATATATATATGTGTGTTTTTGTGTGTGCGTATCGTGTTTGGGTAACGTTTTGAAGTAATTTTCTTATTATTAAAATTAAATTTTATCATTACGATGATGATAATAATAATGTGATTGTATTCGAAACCGCCTCTTTGTTGGGTGAATGCGGATTAATATAACAGAAACAAATAAATGAATAAAAATAAATAAAGAATGAAAAAATGAATGTACATGAGCACTTTTCTTTCATCGTATGAGCGTTGGTGAATATAGTCCCCACTGGATAACAAGTTGCATAATCATTGCAACTTGTTTCAAGTGTCCCGTTGCCCGGGCACGTAAACATTTAACTAACTTTATTGGACGTCTTTGGCTAACT
>NC_089793.1:27697823-27700323 GCF_040412425.1 Macrobrachium rosenbergii | reverse complement strand
GAGATAAAGAGAAAATTGTCTTTCTGTGTGTGTATATGTGTGTGTTTAGAAAGAGAGAGAGAGAGAGAATGTTCTGGGTGCTTATCAAAACAATGTCCGCTATCATTCGTTCGACGCCTCCATGTTTCTGACAGCAGTTTGACGAGTCCCTCCTATCTTTATGTTGACTCTTTTGCATTACGTTGGAAATTGAATTACATGTTATTAATACTCAGATCAAATTCGAATTCTTATCCTTCTAACAATTCATCAGTGAGAATTTCAGGCAAAATGTTTCCTAGGGTTTTTAACTGGATTGCAAAGTTATTCAAAATAGCGAGTTTACCCTCTACAGTATATATTTTTGCATTGTTACTCGTTTTATGTCGTTCTGGAGAGAAAAGGTATTTAGATAATGGTGGATGATTATTTTTTTTAAGCTGAAATGTGTAATCGTTTCCCTGCTCTTTATTTTTACGACGCCTAAATCGAAAATCTCCTTGTGCTTACAATGCGTCCGAAGTGACATAAAATCTTGATGCATTAAGCCCAGGAGGATAGGATCTAACCTCCCTCCTCCTCCTCCTCCTCCTCCTCCTCCTCCTCCTCCTCCTCCTCCTCCTCCTCCTCCTCCTCCTCCTCCTCCTCGATGCATTCAGCTGCCTTTTTGGTTGCCACAAGAAGAAAACTTGTCTGTGGAATTCCCTCACCTCCTGCCACTTCTCTCCTCCGTTCTCTCTCCTTTGTCTCCTTTCCTTCCCTTCCTTCTCATCCGCCAGTGCTCCATTTACAGCCTCCTCCTCCTCCTCCTCCTCCTCCTCCTCCTCCTCCTCCTCCTCCTCCTCCTCCTCCTCCTTTTCTCTTTCCTTTCCTAACCTCCTGCCACCCTCATCGCTCGCACCTCTTCCCGTGCCAATGTCATCTTTTTGCTCGTGCCAAGTTGGGTCACCATCCTGTGGTTTTCGGGGAATGGGTGGTTTTCGGAAGCTCAATTGGTGATACGCTCACACACACATACACACGTGTATACATGTGTGTGTAAATATCAGCTGCTGTGCTACACACATTGGTTGATTTATTGCAGAAAGTGCGGTTTTTGTTTAATTTCAAGCTTGCGACCCCTTTGGTCATTTGCACATACACTCTTATATATACATGTGTGTGTGTGTGTGAATATCAATTGCTTTTCTACTACTGCAGTTGGGTAACAGTTGGTACATTAGTGATTATCTTAGTCCTTTTAGTTTTTGTAAAAAAAACTATTGTGTCGGCTTTGTCTGGCCATCCGCACTTTTTCTGTTCGCCTCAGATCTTAAAAACTGCTGAGGCTAGAGGGCTGCAAATTGGTATGTTCATCATCCGCCCTCCAATCATCAAACATACCAAATTGCAGCCCTCTAGCCTCCAGCAGTTTTTATTTTATTTAAAGTTAAAGTTAGCCATAATCGTGCTTCTGGCAACGATATAAGACAGGCCACCACCAGGCCGTGGTTAAAGTTTCATGGGCCGCAGCTCATACAGCATTATACCGAGACCACCGAAAGATGGATCTATTTTCGGTGGCCTTGATTATACGTCGCACAGAAAACTCGATTGCGCCGAAGACATTTCGGCGCATTTTGTACTTGTTTCATGTTACTGCAGGAAGAACTGTTTTATTAATGATTATTGTAGTCCTTGTTTGTGTCATTGCAGAAAGTGCTGTTTTTATTAATTTTTCCAGCTTACGACCCCTTTGGTGATACGCACACACGCACACATATGTATACATGTATGTGAATACCAGTTGACACATCAATGATTACTTTAGTTTTTCGTGCTCGTTCTTTTTCCCGTCTGTCCGTCCTGATGTGCTTCATCCTTTTAATGGTGACATACGGATGGTTTCATTTTGTCGTTGTGCTGTAGGGTTTCAAAAGGCTGACAAAAATCTCCCTCATAAATGGGGAATTTTATACGTGGTTTCAAAATGTTGACAAAAATCGCCCCATTAAATTGGTCGTCTTCTGCGTAGTTTCAAAATGGTGACAGAAAATTCCGGCCTTAAGTAGAGAATTTTATTTGTGGTTTCGACATGTTGACAAAAATCGCCCCATTAAATTGGTCGTCTTCTACGTAGTTTCAAAATGGTGACAAAAAATTCCGGCCCTGAATAGAGAAATTTATTCGTGGTTTCAAAATGTTGACAAAATTCCACCGTGAATGGAAAATTTTATAGCTGGTTTCAAAATCTCGCCCTAAACGGAGAAATTTATAAGGCGCTTCAAATTTAAAAAAAAAAAAAAAAAAAAGTTTTATATGGAGAATTTGTACGAGATTTTGAATTGCTGACAATAACCCCACCCCCACCCCGCCCCGCCCCCCATGGAAAATTTCATACGTGACAGTGATGGTATATAAAGAGCCAGCATACGATACCCATTTTTCAGTTTGCAATAATGCAAGCAAGTCATTTATTTTTGTGACTATAACAATTTTTCTTTGGTTTTGTTGATTTTGGTCACGTCTCTATTGTCACTAC